>NC_056728.1:868801559-868951559 GCF_019279795.1 Protopterus annectens | reverse complement strand
CTGAAAATGAGCTCAGGCTGCACTGTTGTTCCTATGGTGGAATTAAGCAGGCAGCTTTTCCTGAGCTGCTGCGGAGTGAATGAGTTAATTGGGTGTGTGTTAACGTTTCTAAGTCTTTACTAACTGTGGCTTCCTAAGCAGGTAATAGAAATGATAAACTATGGTTAGTATCAATTGCCCCTTCTCATGCATCTTCCCTTTGACTTGCAGGTAGCAAGAGTTGTGAACAGTATTCTGCAAACCTCTGATCTAGCAGTTTCTTTTTGTCTGGTAGTTTCAGTTAGGCTGTGTTTTGTGAATTGTTATACACTTTTCATACATTCTGTAGTTTAACACCAAGGCATAGACAATGCCACATGTGCATTCACTTCTAAATTTTGCATTTGTTTCTTTCCTAGTGGCAAATGATAATGCCCCTGAATATGCATTGAGACCTGGATTCTTGTCCACATTTGCCCTTGCTACAGATCAGGGCAGCAAGTTGGGACTGTCCAAAAATAAAAGCATAATCTGTTACTACAATACTTACCAGGTAAGTGATTCATGGTAACATTGCCTTCGCTATGTTTATAGCAGTGCATTTGCAAACAATGTAGCAACATCAGTCTTTTATTGAATGAACTGTACATTTTCTTTTTCATGGATATTACTGAATGTAGAACAAGAATGCTGTTTCCTACTGACTGATGACATGAGATTTTTTTTCATAGTTGTTACAGCTCAATCCTTCATGGTAGCAGAAAACATAAACTTGGCAATACAGACTTAGAACATATTTATAGATGTGCAAGTACCCTCATCTGAAAATTAATGAAATAACCAAGTACATGAACTAATGAAAGGTACAAGCCATTGGTCACTACCCCTGCTGAAGCACTGAAAACTGCACAGCACGGAACTTCCTTTAGAAGTGTATAGCTAGATAGACAGAGTTTTGCTAAAATCTTTGCACATGTAAGTAATGCTGTATTTATGTGGTTCTTCCCCGTCTTCTTCTTGAAGCTGTAATTTCAGTGATTCTTAAACTTGGTAAAAAAAAAAAACTCTGATCCATTCTCTTATAGACCAGTTTCTGTACTGTATAGCAACTATAAGTTGTTTATAGCTATATTATCAAGTAGTTTCATAGGTCCATAGGTGTGTACTAGGCGAACAGCCCTGGAGCCTTTACAAGGCTAGCCCATAGGATTACCCTGACATCGTGCCACCCAACTTTAGTTCCTAGTGCCTCTGTCGAGTAGAGCCACTGGAGTGATCCCCGGGTTGAATTTTCTATTTCCCGTCCACTCATCAAGATTTCTCTTGAAGAGGACTAGAGAGGTGCTCTGCTTGACATGTATGGGAAGTCTTTTCCATAGCATGGGCAGTCTCTGGGTTATGAACCTGTCCTCCCTGTGATTTGTGGTAATGAGGCTGAGGTCTCTGGAGCATGTGGTGTGGAGGGATTGGGATTTCTTTAGATGTAGCATTTCTAACAGAGCTGGGTAAGACATGGCTTTGCAAGTCAAGCAGAGATCGCCTCTAAGTAGGCGATATGAGACAGAGAATAGTTTTTTGAGTCTGTCCATATAGGACAAGTGTTTAAGGCCTAGGATCTTCTTTGTGAGGTACTTATGCAGCCTCTCCGTTGCTGGTGTCTAGTGAGGCATGTCAAATGGGGTATTGTGCTCGATGATTGGCCTAATGAGGGAAGAGTAGAGGGAGACAATGACCTCTTTCTTCCTTAGTAAAGAGATGTGCCACATAGGACTTTCTGACCACAGTGGCAATGTGGTGGTCAAAATAGAGGTTGCTGTCATCCTGTGTTCCCAGATCTCTTATAACTCCTTCTGTGTTCAGTGGACTACCATCAGTGCGGTAATTCACGGGAAATGGGTTTTTCCCAAAGGGGATGAAGACATTTGTTTTGGCATTGAGCTTAAGGCCATGGTTCTGACACCAGTCGTTGGTCTCATTGAGGCCTTTCTGTAGGATGTCAACATCACTTGGGGAGTTAGTAATAGCTCACAACTTGCAATAATCTGTGAACGTTGTCAGCCAGAGTCCCTTCATGTTGGCCTGGACTTCAGAGAAGTAGATACCAAATGGGAGAGGACCCAGGACCGAACCCTGTGGGACTCCACTCGTGACTTATCGGCAGTCTGACTTGGAGTTGGCTACTTTTGCACTTTGGGTTCTACCTGTGAGCCAGTTTGCAACCCACTTAGTGATATAGGGGTTGATGCCTAGCTTAGTAAGTTTTTCTATGATTCCTGAGTGGGAAATGGTATCAAAGGCCATGGCCAGATCAAGATAGGCTGTATGAACCACCTTACCTTCATCCACAGCTCTGGTGACTGACTCAAAGAATTCAACCAAGTTGAGCAGGCATGATCTACCCTTCACAAAACCAAACTGTGTGGGATCTGGAGTTTGGAGATTCCCTATATCCTTGATGTTCATCGTGCATACAGCTGCAGTAATAACATATGGGTTCTCTGCTGTCAGGCGGTCCCTCGGTCGGCCGAATTCCAAAGTCTAGGTCCGACGTCGGTTGTTGTCGCTTCCTTTCCTGACATCAGCGATGCAGGAGTATATAAGACACAGCCGATGCCATTTTCTTCAGTCTTTTTTGCTGCACGGTGCCCGAAGCAGAAGCAGTTCGCAAGTGCCGGTTTGGCAGCTTCTGAATTTACGAAAAATTTGGAAACTGAAGTCTTCATTAAAGCTAAGTACTCTGTTGGGGAAACTTTTCTTGCCTCAGACCGATGTCAGAAAAAGTTAACAATTGTATTTCTTGTGGGAAGCAAATACCGCATAAGGATTTCCATTCCCTTTGCATACCTTGTTTAGGCCCAGACCACGACGTCTCGGGCTGTCGCTTTTGTGCTACTTCCAATAAACGCACTATCAAGCGTCGGGCGGAGTTCACCCAACATTTATTTGGTAAAGCATTTGATTATAAAATGTCGTCAGAGACTCCAATTACAGTTTTGTCCAAAAAACGCAAGGACAAGGACCGACACGCGAGGTCCGCGGTCTCCACCGACACCACACCAAAACCGGCTACACATGGTCCGGTTCTCAGCGAGACGCCTATGCAGTCCCTGACTACCGACGACACTTCTTTGGCGGGGTCTTCTGTACCCGAGACCGCAGGTACTTCGGCCCATACCCAGACTACAACCACCGAAGCCACTGTGAGCATTGAGTCTCCTAATGTGGACAGGTCCACTTTCACCCTTGGTGTCTTTAGACCCTCATCTTCTTTTTCCATTAAGGCCTTTACTAAATCCAAAGCAGCCAGGCATCCCAAGAGGCCTGTTACACAGGGCCCATCCACAGGCTCCATGCCTAAAAAACAGATGCTTAAAATGGCCGAGGATTTAATTACTCTTATCAGGGGTTCCCAACCCCCTCCTGACAAGAGGCCCAGAGTGGAGGAAGATTCTCCCTCTTCTGATCAGGGCTCCATTATTTCAGAACACTCTGATGTAGAGGAACACTCTTACTCCCCTTTTGAAGATTCTGATGCAGAGCAATCCATTCCTTCTGTATCTCCTCCTGAGGATTATTCTTTTGGGGAAACCTTGCACACTTTGAGGGAACACTTCCATTGGGAAGGCCAAGACTTTTCTGATGCCAAGAAAAGACTGAGGGAATTTCTTTTGTTGCCTCAACACAGACCTCTGGCGATACCTCCTGTCTTGGATGTACTTGATGTTGTTTAGTCGGAGGCTTGCCTTAACCCGGATTCTCTGCCTCCTGCCCCAGTCAAGCCTGATAGGTACTACAGAGTTCCTAACTCTCACCAATTTCTTTTCAAAAGCCATAATGCTGACCTTGAAACCATTTCTCAAGGTCCCAAGGAAATGAAGGCCTCTACTGCTAAGAATCCACTACCTTCCGAAAAAGAGTCAAGATCCTTAGAAAGGTGGGGAAAAAAGGTATATACCTCGGCCACCCTAGCCATGAGGGCATTAAATTGTCAGTTTCATATGCTTAAATATCAGCAGTTTCTGTTATCACAATTAAGAAATAAAATGTCTCAACCTGAACAACCAGATTTGAATGATTTGCAGGATATGATGCATAGAGCAGAACAAGTGGGTAAACACACTTTACAATGTGGTTATGATGCTCTAGAGGCCTCAAGTAGAGCTGCTGTTACAGGATCAGTCATTCGTAGGCATGCATGGCTTAGGGAACAAATCTTGCCTGATCATGTGAAAGCTAAATTACTAGATGCTCCTTTACAAAAGGATGTGCTATTTGGTACTAATGCTGAGGAGATACTACGGAAAATGGTAGAAAAAGCCAAATCTATGCAAACTGTCAAAGCTTTTCTACAGGTTCAACCACCATGTTTTAGCAGAAATTGGCCTTCTAAAAACTGGTCCTTTCCAGCCACGGACAGGCCCCAAACAGGTAGATATAGGCGCACAAGGGGCAGAGGGCAATCACAAGGATCATATAGAGGCAGGCAATGGCAAACTCCAGCACCAAGTGGTGGCGAAAACAATGCACAGCAATACAGGAAAGAAACCCAATGACTTCCTCCTTTCCATGTCAAGCAAGTCTCAGCTGGCAGCACCCTTGAGAGGAGAGCTGGCATTATTTACAAGAAATTGGCATATGGTCACAACAGACAAATGGATCCTGGACGTTATAAACAGAGGCTACAGATTTCATTTTCACACTCTCCCAAAAATGAGAGGCATGTCAAACCTGCCACACAGTCAAAGGGCAGAGGCACTACTACAGATTTCAAAGCTCATAGACATGAAAGCTATTCAAGAGGTGCCTACTCACGAACAAGGTCAAGGTTTTTATTCCAGGCTATTTCTGGTACCAAGGAAAGGAACCGACTGGAGACCCATTTTGGACTTATCCATCCTAAACACATTCTTACTCGTACCAATATTCAAGATGCTCACATTACAGCAGCTTCTTCCCATGCTGGGCAAGGGGTTTTGGCTGGTAACATTGGACCTCAAGGAGGCATACCTGCATGTCCCTATCGGACAAAGCTGCAGAAGATACCTCAGATTTCTTGCAGGTTCAATCCACTATCAATTCTCTGCATTGCCCTTTGGCTTATCTACTGCACCCAGAGTATTCACGAAATGCCTGGCATCAGTAATTGCCTACTGCAGACTTCAAGGGATACAAATTTACCCTTATTTGGATGACTGCCTGATCCAAGTGGACAGCAAGCGCGTACTTCTGGAACATCTGGCTTATGCAACACAGTTACTGAATGCTCTGGGATACACAATCAACAAAGAGAAATCCAGGCTAACACCAGCTCAGAAAATAACTTTCCTGGGTGCCAACTTGGACACAAACACCCAGATGGCCTATCTTACGCCAGAAAAGCAGAAGCAACTAACTCAGTACCTCAAAATGCTAGCAAATTGTACCAGGCTTACTGCAAGGAAAATCCTGCAGGCTCTGGGCTTCATGGCATCTTGCATTCATTTAATCCCATGTGCAAAGTTGCATATGAGGAAACTTCAGTGGTACCAAAAAAATCTATGGTCTCAACACAGCCACAGTTTGGAAACAATAATACCAATAATTCCATGTTTGCAAAAGGAATTTCTATGTTGGGCTCAACCATGTCAAACAAACACAGGTCTTCCATTCTGCAAGCCTCAAGCAAATCAAGTTATCACAACAGACGCCTCAGATTACGCCTGGGGGGCGCACATGACAGACAGGTACATTCAGGGCAAATGGTCCCAAAAGGAAAAGCACCTTCACATCAATCAAAAAGAAATGCTAGCAGTGATAAATGCAATTACAACTTTCAAGGACCTCCTGCATCCAGGACAATTATTAAGAACAGACAACACCACAGTTATGTGGTACATAAACAAACAAGGAGGAACACATTCATACCCCCTGTGCAGACTAGCCATGACACTTTGGAACTTGGCTCTGGAATGGCAAATCGAACTTCAAGCACAGTACTTGCCAGGTTTGGAAAACACGCTGGCAGACAATCTAAGCAGAAATATGACAGATCCACACGAATGGAAGTTGCATCCTCAAGTGTTTACAAAGATAATCCAAGCGTGGGGGAGACCAGACATAGATCTCTTCGCCTCCCACAGGAATCATCAATTGGAAAAGTTTTGTTCAAGGACCTTTCATCCAAAGGCCTGGAGAGTGGATGCCCTTTCATTCAGTTGGACAGCATGGACAGTTTACGCTTTCCCACCTCTGCCTCTTCTGCCCAAGGTGCTCTTGAAAGCAAGAGCAGACAGACCAAAGATGATACTGATTGCTCCAGACTGGCCAAGACAACACTGGTACCCACTCCTGAGGAGCCTAACACATACTCCTCCCTGTTCCCTACCTCTAATGCCTCTTCTGCTGACTCAGCACAACTACAAAACTCTTCACAGTCAGCTGAAAACACTCAATCTCGCTGCATGGAAAATTCCTTAACACCTCAACAGACCTTACTCTCCAAAGAGGTACAGGATGTCATTTTGGAGGCCAGAAGGCCATCTACTAGAAAGGCTTACTCGGCAAAATGGAAACGGTTTTGCTCTTGGAATGAGAAAAAAGGCCAGGACCCTACAAAACTAAATGTGCCTCAGGTATTACAGTATCTAGCTGAGCTGCTGAACAGTGGACTCTCATTTTCCTCCATAAAAATCCATGCCTCAGCCATTTCTGCAGAATTCAACACGGATCCACCCTTATTCTCTCACCCACTCTTAAGACAGTTCCTCAGAGGGGCTAAGAATATAAGACCACCAAGGAAACAACCAGTGCCAGCCTGGGATCTTAATTATATTCTAGAAAAATTAACATTGCCTCCCTTTGAACCAGCTGCCTCAACCAATTTGCAACATTTGTCCTGGAAAACAGCCTTCCTTCTGGCCATTACCTCAGCTCGTAGGGTTTCGGAACTACAAGCCCTCATGGCTGTGCAGCCCTTTCTCATTTTCCATCAGGACAGGGTTTCCCTTCGAACCAACCCATCATTTATGCCTAAAGTGGTATCCAGGGTAGCTTTAAATCAAGCCATACACTTGCCTACCTTTTACCCCAATCCTCAAAACAAAGGGGAAAGGCTGCTACACTCTTTAGACATCCATAGACAGCTACGTTATTACTTGCACAGAACAAAGCCTTTTAGGAAATCACAACAACTTTTTGTGTCCTATGCTGTAGGAGCTCAAGGGAAGCCAGTGACCAAACAGACAATTTCAAAATGGATAGGCCACTGCATACGGTTTTGTTACTCCTATCATGGAAAATCTGTCCCTACAGGCATCAGATCCCATTCCACCAGGGCCACAGCTACCTCTACAGCCTTCCTCAGAGGAGTTCCTACCAAAGATATTTTGGAGGCAGCCACTTGGAGTTCAGTGCATACCTTCACAAGACACTACCACCTGCCTTTATATTCCAAAACTAGAGCAGGCTTTGCTACTGCTGTGTTGCCAGTTCTACCTAGTGCCTACCACCCTGTGCGTAGCTTTGGGATTCTACCCATATGTTATTACTGCAGCTGTATGCACGATGAACATAGTACAGTTTTGTACCTACCATAAATGTAGATGTTAGAGTGCTAATACAGCTGCAGTACAGATTTCCCTCCCTCCTTCCCCTCTTGGTAAAGGCTTAGGACCTAACCTCTCTTCATACAACCTGTTTGGGTTATCCTTCTATGGTATATTTGCTTGCAACTACTGTTTTTTGATTACATTGCATTGCATGTATATAAATATAATTTATGTATTGCCTTCCTACTGGGGGCACCTGACATCTGGGGCAAGAAAGACTGAAGAAAATGGCGTCGGCTGTGTCTTATATACTCTTGCCTCGCTGACATCAGGAAAGGAAGCGACAACAACCGACGCCGGACCTAGACTTTGGAATTCGGCCGACCGAGGGACTGCCTGACAGCAGAGAACCCATATGTTATTACTGCAGCTGTATTAGCACTCGAACATCTACATTTATGGTAGATACAAAACTGTACTTTTATTACTATTACTATTACTTTTATTAGGTCCATGATGATGTATTCCATAGCTTTGGATATCAGACTTGTCAGGCTAATGGGGACGATAGTTCCTGGGGTCTGTAGTCACTCCTCCTTTCTGGAGAGGGATGACTGTAGCAGTGCACCATCCAGTAGGGACAAAGCCTGAGGTGAGGCTGTAATTGAACAGCGCACACAGGTGAGGTACCAGTTCACTCTGTAGTTCATGTAGAACACAGCCAGGGTTTACTGTCAGGTCCCATAGAAGCTGTATTCTTGGCCTTGGACAGTGCTGTTTTAAACTGTGCAGCAGTAGTACTGGGTGCCTGGCAATCTACTGGTGTTGTGATTGGTCCTTTTGGGGGGGGTCCAGTTAGCACTGAATCTGTCTGCCAGTATATTTGCAATATCTTTTGGCCCGGTATAGGAGGTACCATTGTGCAGTAGCTCAGAGCAAATATGGGTATTGCCATGGAGATTCTTTACATAACTATAGAAGGCCTTGTGGTTGTTTTTACTATCTGCTACAATTCTGTTTACATAGCTAGCTTTAGAGGATTTGATGAGTGATCTCAACCTTTTGTTTGAGGCTGGTAAGGGAGTTTTTCCATTCTTGGGACTTCACCTTATTCCGCATCAGTTTCCTCCTTCTGTTGTAGAGTTTATTTATGGCAGGGGACCACCAGAATTGGCTTCCTCTTTTTCGAGGAGAGCATCTTAGTTGTATTGGGTATGGCGAGATCCATGCATTTGTGCACGTGTTCGTAGAGTGCATAGGTGTATGATTTGGTGGTCATGGAACTATTCTCCATTTGCATGGGTGCCGTGAAGTTAGCCACCTCTGTTTTTAGGAGCCCAAAGTTAGCTTTAGAGAAGTTTTTCATGGTGGTTACCTTTGTTGGGGAGGGGTGGGAGGGATGTGGATTTCCAAGGTGATTAGCTTGTGATCAGATCTAACCAGGGAGGAGTTGACTATTGGTGTAGAGCAACGGTCGCCCATGTTAGTAATGACCAGGTCAAGGATGTTGCTACCTCTAGTGGGGGTAAGAATGAGCTGGTCCAGGGCATTGTAATTAATGAATTCCAGAAAGCGTTGGGCAAGTGTATTGGTACATGAGTAGTTTTCCCAGTTAATGGAGTGGTAGTTGAAGTCACCCAGTATGAGAGTGTTAGGTTGGACCCTAATATTCTCCAGGGTGCTTAGGAATGTGGAGTGTGAATCCTGAACAAAAATATGGGCAAACCACCATAGAGAAACAAAACAAATAGTAAAACTTTACTCCAACAAACAGTCAAATTCAATCGTTTGTTGGAATAAGGTTTTATTTTATTCATTTGATTTGTTTCTCTATGGTGGTTCGCCCATATTTTTTATTCAAGTTTGCTTCAAGTGTTTTTTTCCTTTAGTGGTGTCTACCTGATGTCTTTGTTTTATTTGGAGTGTGAATCTTGGGACATGGTTGGGGACCTATAGCAGGATACGACCTGAATCGCTGTCTTACCCAATGTTCCTTGCTATCCAAACCAGAGTAAAATGGCTGGGCCGTGCTGATTGTTGTAAATGGATGCATCATCTAGCATGAAAAATGCAGGTCATGCACACACACATCACTCACATGTATGGAAAACTCTTTTGAGATTTTCTGTGACCAGTGTTGCACATGTTGTCAATGAATCAAGCAGAGTAAAATGCTGAGATAGACAATTGCTCTTTAAGGAGGTAATGAGACTCAATGACATTCAGTGGAAGTAATTAATAATGTTATGTGTAATGTCACCTAAATTAATGAAATGCTTGTGTAGGGAATGAGCAATGCAGAATCTCAACAACTACCAAGTTTCTTATATATGCAGCTTGAAATGCTTTTAGCATGGCAGGGCTCTGTCCAGTGTTTGTAAGCTCCCAATCATATGCAAATGCCTGAAGTCTGTTTTTTTCTCTGTGTACCATTATATAAAATGCTAGTAGTACTGTTCTCACAGTGTACACGGGCGATACAAGAATATTAATATACAGAATGTTGCAACTCTGCCGCAGCATTTGTGCTGTTTTTGGGATCCATATACATCTTTACAGTATAGCTAGCTACATGCAGTAAAAGGTTTATACTTCCTAAATGTTTTGCTGATGTTCATGATGTACTTCTACGTATATGTATATCTTGGAGATGTGACCTCATTATGCTGTTCCCCAAACATGTCCCACATTAGGTAGTCGGCTGTAGCAGGATAGCTTTATAGTGACAGACAATGAGGTATTCTTCAAAATCCCTACACTTACATGACATGGCAGTAGTTGGGAAGAAGGGAGGAGTGTGACCAGCATGAGCAACTGTGTGATGAAATTTGTGGAGTGAATGTGGTTGGAAGCTCGGTCTGCTGTCACTATGTCACAGGCATGCTGAACTGTGCATGGTGGTGAGCTGTTGACAGAGAGGTAGGTAGGGGTGCACCTAGTAATGGACCCAGTGGTGGACCCATCACCACTAGCTCCACTAAGTGTGACAGAAAGTTGTTTCACATGGTAGGCATGGCTGCAGCTACAGAATTCCTGGTAGTGAAACGGACATTGATACCTTCCCCAGCAGGTATGTGTTAAATGCTTACAGTTTACATTGTTATGGCTGCACTGTTTTGGCATAGTTGTATTTTGGCATGTATCCTTATACATTATTGTTATTGTTATATCACAGGACTAAACATGTCTGCCAAAACTGCTAATGATGCCAGGGCAGATGTGGTACACATGACTGCTGTGTGTCATTTGTTTCTGTACCACTTATTTTTATTTTTAAGAATTGCCACATACCTTACTTATGTTTAGGCCCTTCTGGGGTGGTACCGAGATCCAGGGCTACCTTATAGAATAAGCAGCTGTATGATATGCACACCCTGTATTGTTAGGCATAAAGATCTTGACTGTTCCATGGTCTTTACTTGTAGATATGGTTGATAGTACAGTGCATCAAGTTAAAGTTTTAAATACAGCTGCGCTACAGGATGACTGCACTTATACTGGCACCCAAAAAAGTGGACATGTTTCCTTCACAGTGGAAGCAAGTGGACAAGTCTCCATCCAGTTCATGGCACCTGGCACACACAATATGGTGGGTGAAGGAACACAAATGCTAATCTGCCACTTAGACATTCTAGTCCTGATGGCATTGGGCAGTATTATCCAGCCCTATGGGTCATAGATCACCCTGGTTAAGGCTTTTCTGTGACCTGCTAAGCTCCCCTGAGCTGGTTAGAATAATGTCTGCATTTTCTTTTGAGCTAAGCATTATCCCATAATTCATAGCCTTAAGATGAAAAAACAGAAGTTTAGTGTGATTTTGTGGTGGGGAGGCAAACATTGGGCAACAGTAACAGAACACTGATATACAGAGAAAAGCAGAATGTAAGAAAATACCATTGTTGTCAGTGGATCTTGATGCAGAGAAAGCATTTGACAGAGTAAGCTGGGACTTTATGAGCAGGGAAATGGAAGCATTTGCATCTCCTGAAAAAGTTATAATTTTGATTAGGAGGATATATGAGGGATTGGATGTGAAAATTAAGTGGGTGGGGCCCTCTTTGATAATTTCTGCTTGAGTAGAGGAGCCAGGCAGGGTTGTCCTCTTTCCCCTTTGTTATTTGCATTATATTGAGAATCATTGGCAAAGAACATGAGGAACTCAGAAATTCAAGGATATAATTGGTATGGTTGTCAAGAAAAGCTGGCTGTTTTTACAGATGATATTTTATACCTGACAAAACCAGAAAGACACCTTACAGTGTTGTGGAACATTTTGAGACAGTATCATATCTTTTCGGGATACAAAATTAATGAGGCTAAAACAAAGACAACAGCGGGAATTTATGTAGCCACATATGAATTGGTTCAGCAATGTCCATAGCTATAGGACATGATAAAATGAAGTATTTAGGAGTATGGATTAAAAATGATTCTGGTGTGCAGCTAAGGATATGTGGGAAGAGACTAAACAAAAGGTAGTACAAAAAAACTAAGAAAATTGAAGCTTTGTTGTATGGATAGTAAGATGCAAGCAGTTAAAATATTTTAGTCCCAGTAGCGTTGTCTACTCACAGTAGGACATTGTCCTGTTCGATTCTCAGCTAGAGCGTCTTCTGTGTGGAGACATGCGTGAATGGACATACCTTCGTTGAAGGTTGTGAGTCAGGGCTGGCAACTCGGCACATAAAAATCTAGTGCCAATCATTAGTGGACCGGCGTTCCGCTGTGGCGACCCCTAACCAGGAAAAGCCGAAAGACAGTCACAGTCAGTCTTCTAGCAGCCTGGTGTGGGTTATTAATGCAGGCAGCAAGTTAAAACCAAATTCTAGCATTTGGCTGTGTAGTGGGTGCTTCTGCTTTAAAGGAAGTGCTGTACTAGAACTGCAGTTGATGAGTTTTACAGGTAAGTTTAAAATCAGATATTATAGCAGCATTCCATTCATTTTGTGTAAAGTAATTTTCCACACTTACCATAGCAAATGTAAACAATCAACCCTTAGTAATGGGAGTAATCTCTTTACTATATGCCATTATCAGATTTTACAGTGCTTGATGCAAATAGTATGCAATTTTTGCAATTAATTTAATTAGTAAGCACAGTCTCGTGAATATTTTCAGGAAGTGGAAAACTCTTGACATGAAATCATGAAAGAGTGTACCCACAATGCTGCACTTCTTATGTTTGTAGATAATCTACTATTTTTCCATGCTATATGCAGCAACCAAGGAGTCTTTCATCCCAGTAAGTCAATTTATCAGCTGTTTCTCACAGGTGGAACATTCATGCTTGAAAATGAACACATTTTGATGCTCTGTTAGTGAAACCATAATGTAAATAAGTAGCTGATTCTCAAAAGAAGTATGGTGTTTTATTTATCCTAAATGCTTTGTTGTTGTATGCAAATTGTCAATACCTAACTTGACATAATTTTGTGAGTGTGAATATAAGAAAAAACTGAGTCACCAGTGAAACTAAAACATTAAAAACTTGACATAATCTTTGTTTTATTTTCAAACCAAAACCACTTGTAGCCGTAACATCAGAAGTATGTCCAGAAATTAAATTAATTGTAAAGCACGATGCATGAGAAGAGTAACAGTGCACTTTATTTATTAGGACAGTTGTTCTACTGGTGGTAACACATTGAACATGTAGCATTAGAGTGCTTAATTAAAGATCACACAAGCATGCTTGTCAGTGTTGCACAAGTGTCTGAATGCCTTAAATGTGGGTGGGCTAGACCTGGGTACCCAGTGAGTGGCATATATTGGAATCAGGACCAGAGAGATTCTCATGCCTTGGTCATTAGTCTGCAGCCTCCCATTCAGTATCATATACAGCCTATCGTGGCTGGCCATCAGGATTCAGAGGTTTGTGGTCCACATCAGCACTGTTGTTTTTTTTTTTTAACCCAGCTCTGGCCATTTAAATCTGTCCTCCAACTATTGATTGTGAAAATGCTTTCTTTGCGGGGATGGAGGTTCCATCCAGTGATGAAGCAACACATGGGGTTTCATTCTTCTCATGACATGGCCAGCCATGTCACAAGATACAGCACCCATTAGTTTCTTCTGACAAATCCTTAGATTCTGTGTACGTGAACAGCAGTTGTATGCGCTCACTGATGCTTATATAGATAATGAATTTTGAGCAAACTTTGAAACAAGTATTTTTTAATAAGTAATGTTGGATGCCACAGTGTATCACGACATGCACACATAGTTTACCCTAGGGTTGTAACCCCACTTGTGTGGGTGTCAGGTAATTCTATTACTGATATGTGTGGCATGTATGTTTGTATCAGATGTTCTCTTGTTGCTTGCACACAAGCATAGCTTGAATGCATACCTCTGTCAAACTGCTTCTGTCCCTTCTTTTTGATTCTTCACTGCTGTAGGTGATCTATTCCGCCCCCCCCTTGCAGCTGCTGTTCGTTAATGTAGAGTTTTTGGAGTAGGCTTCCTACAACGTGGAATGGGAGGCTACCATGCTTTCCTGTTGTCATACTGCATTGGCCTGTTTACATAGTGACTGTCTGAGATGCTTTCTCGTGTTACCATACAGACTGTCAAGCCTCAACTGGGCAATGGTTTAATTCATCAGTGTCTGCTGTGTTTGCCATAGAAGTCATTACCAGTGCAATTTTTATTTGTGTACTAGCAGTGATGCACAGTGTGTGGGCTTTTCCTTTTTTTGTCATGGTTCTACCACATGGAAGACTCAGGAGAGCGTGCCTCTTAGTTGAACTATTAATTTGGATGGATGTAGGGAAAGCAGTTTTGTAGAAATGCATTGAAGAGCATCCCTGAATGTGTCCTTACACCTTGACTGAACATCAAGTAACCCAGACACCTCTGCTTCATTATGTGCCTTTTGCAGACAGTTGGGAAGATATGTCAGCATCATAAACAAGGGCTCCAAAAAAAAACACTGACACCTGTATTGCATAACAAAAATGGAGCAGTAAGATCATTATCATTGTTAATGAACATCAAATAGTGTTATGCTTTCCAGGAGATATGAGACAAGCCTTGGAATGCACTTTCTGGATTTTGATTTTAATTATACCATACATTCCAAATTAGCATCTACAGAAAGGG
The DNA here is from genome assembly GCF_019279795.1 of Protopterus annectens. NCBI lineage: Eukaryota > Metazoa > Chordata > Ceratodontiformes > Protopteridae > Protopterus > Protopterus annectens. Next base: position 868,936,953 of record NC_056728.1, on the reverse strand, counting down.
TTACAGTTTGTTGTAAATGTCTGTTATGTCTTGGTAGTCCAGTTTAATTACATTTGTACTTTGGTGCAACTGATGTTTGTCATGTTAACTCTTGCATTGTTCTGCTGTTTGTCTCTGGCCTGGTTCATAGCTTAAAATGGTCCTTGGGCAAGTTCACTTACCCATTTAATAAATGTAAAATAAACAAGCATAACACTGTATGTCTGCAAAATAAATGCCCAGAGCCTGAGCTATGGTTGCTGCTTTTACTTTACAGCTTTATGACCATTACATAAGTATGCCCACAGTGACAAATGCACACATGCAGTAGCACCAAATGCTGTACAGTTCCCCTAATTTTAATTTATATCCAAGTAGCCAGTTTGGGTGTTGTAAGGTAATTGTATTTACAAACTACATGTATATAAATTTCATATTTTGAATATTGTGTTCCTCATCCATTGCTGCCAAGTCGCATCCAACTTCTTGAATAACCGTCGCTTATAAACAAGAGTTTGCTAGGCTTTTTTTTCCATGTCATACAAACATCTACGGACAATTTAGTGTTGTTAATCTGCCTATTGCATATCTTTAGGATGTGGGAGGAAATTAGAGTACCTAGAGAAAATCTCCACAAAGATGTGGAGGACATGCAGACATCACCTTCATAAGTTTATAGATTCATATCTATGTAGTAGGCTAACAACCATAAGGCCCTTTTAGAGCCTAGCCATGCATCTTAAATCTCCGATGAGTTCTGGTACTGCAGATAAGTATAGGCAGGGGCTTGGGAGATTAAACATTTACAAGCAGGGAGATGAGCCATTTACAGGCAGCCTGTGTACTTCACAGATATAGGTGCCAAACCACTGATGAATTTCCGGTTCCCTATCCAGTTGTGCAAGTTGCAGTTGAATTGGGTTAGGAAGGAGCTTTGCTTCACATGGATGGGGGAGCCTTCGGATAAATCCATGTCTTTCCAGCAAGTCCTATGTTCATTACCTAGTGCATTAACATAGTCCTATGTTCATCTTTGTGCATTCTTACATAATGCCCAGCCCTTCCCTGCCTTTTGAGTGATGGCTGAGCTCAGGGGTGCCTTCTCCTGGAGTTTCTAGAAGGGGACTATTTCTCTTTCATTCTGTGTTAAGAACCATTTGGCATAATGGTTAAGGTCTTGCATGTTCTCCCTGTGTCTCTGGGGTTCTTCCCACGTGCAGAAAACATGCTGTGTTTTTCAATCTCAGACTCACCCAAGAATGGAGCTGTGTGCAGCAGCACAGACTCTAGGTGGTGTCCTTTTGGGGGAAGAATTGTATAGACCAGCTTCTTTGAGTATCTACTGTGGTGCAGAGTATCCCCAAGATAGGAAAACACTGATCACAAACTGCATGCTGTGGCAGGGTTAGTCAGTTGATGGTGTAAAAATATTGCTTTAGGTTATTCAGTTGTGTTGTGGTGGTGCAGCGGTAGAGTTGTCGCCTCACAGCAAGAGGTTCTCCTGTTCTTGGCTGGAGCGCCTTTTGTGTGAAGTCTGCACGTCCTCCCCGCAGTAGAGTGGCGTTTGAAAGACATGCGTGAATGGGCGTGCCTTTGTTGAAGGTTGGGCATCAGGCTGGCACCCCAGCACCGCAAAAATCTACTGCCAATCATTAGTGGACCGGAGTTTTGCTGTGGCGACCCCTAACCGGGAAAAGCCGAAAGAAGAAGAGTTGTGTTGACTAATGTCACCAAATTGGCATGTGTATTTACCAGTGATAAGTTAGTTGGGGATCTGGCCTGCTGTGACCTATGCCAGGGACCCATGTTAAAGGTGAGAGGAGTGTGTGTGTGTTCGTATTGGCCAGTGTGTGCTCGCCATAATACCCAGCAGCCCTGGTGTCGTTGCCTAGCTTGGATTACCAGGGATAGCTCTGTTTTGTGAAAGACTGACATAAAACCAATTAATATGCAAAACATGAACAAAGAATTGCTACACTCAATATTGGTTCATAGACAAGGACACACCTTGGAAGTGGATGATATAATGGTAAGGAGGAGACTGGATATCCTGTGTATCCAGGTGACAAGATGGAAGGGCAGTGCAGCAAAGCCGGGAGGAGGACATGCTAGAAATGGTGTAGGAATTGTAGTGAAGGAGAGGCTTCAGAAGGCAGTGAGTGATGTCATCACAATTAGTGACAAACACATGGCAAGTATTTATAATTTCAGCCTATGCCACACAGCAGGGTTGTAATAGTTAGAAAAAGAGTGCATTCAGACAGCAGTTGTAGGACCTACTAGATAAATCAGGACAACATGAATTGGTGTTAACGGGTGACCTGAATGTGCATATCGAGACAGACCGAACAAGATGTATGGACTGTCTGGGTCACATGGGTGGGGCAACAGGGATAAAGGAGAGGTTATCCTAAACTTCTGTTTAACAAATGGCTTGATGGTAGCCAAGGGAGGGCTGGTTAATAAAAAAGTGTTGCCTTTACAAAACACAAGGTGCAGGGTTTGAGTCTCACAAGGGAAAATTGGCTAGGCTTAAAATGGCTCACAAGGGCAGTTAGCTTAGTACGAACCTATGAACCTATGAACACATTGTTCAGTAAGAGAGACGGTCACAAGATCCATATACAAATGTGGTCAACATGCACCTCATGTAAACTTCCTCCTAGTTAAGAAAGGGCACTGGGGTAGAATCAATGATTGTAAAGTCATTCCCATTGAAACAGTAAGCCCACTGCATGCACCACTTGTTGCCACAGTCACCTCCAAACAGTGGTCAGATAAGACTCTTAAGGTCAACAGAGATCAAACTGAAGACCTAGAAGTTGACTGGAGAGAAAGCACAACAGTTCAAGGAATTACTCTGGGTGCTAGCACCTCAAGAAGAGGAAACTGGTGGAGTTGAAAAAGAAAGGCAACAACCCAAACCAGCATGCATGAGGAATAAAGAACAGATATGCAGCTGTACCAGGTATGTAAATAAGATACATAAGGAAAGCTGGTGCTGAAATGGAGAAGTCCGGGAAGTCCTCAAAAGAAAGGAGGAGTGCAGGAAAAAGTGGGAGATAGAAAAGACAGACCAGGTTAGGAAGGAATTCTGGCTGGCTAACAAAGACTCTAAGAGAGGAGTTGCAGTAGCAAAAAGCAAGGCATCAGAGGCACTCTGAAGTGACTTAATAGATGGTGTGAAGATAGGTGAAGGCTGCCAGCCTTGCCAGATAGAATTTTGTAGATAATTCTGTCATTTGTAAATATTAATATAAGCCACAGGCTTATTCTCTTAAATGGGAAAAATGGTGTTAAATGTGGAACTGCAAAAATGTAACAACAGTGCACTCTGCTGTAACAAAGCTGATAAAGTCAATTCCTTAATGTCAAAACTCTGAGCCAAGATGTCTAGGTAAAGGCATTCTGCCTATTGTTTTGAGGCCAGAGTTAATGGCTAGAATTTGCATGTATAATTTCTTTTATTGCTCTGGTTCCAGACCAGCTGCAAGATCAAAAGGGCTATTAACCCCTAAGAGTCTGTTAGCCTGGGAACCAGAAAGAAATGATGTAATCTGAAATGAATCGGTGGTACTGTGTTATCAATTTAAGGACAGAAAGAAGGAGAGCATTTGAGCATATGTCTTGAGAACATCCAACTAACCACTCTGCCTGTGTCTATATGTAAGTAGGATTTTAGGACTGCGTTTTCTCTTAGATATAGCTAGGAAATAGGAAGATTAGACTTGTTTGTTTTTCTCTGATGTCAGAACTTTTCTACTGTATTATTTTAAACATTTCTCTGTGATCTCTAAACTCTTGACTAGCACTGTGTAGCACTGTGTAGTAAGAAGTATTGTCTTGTGTTTTTATTTATTATTAAATATTTCACCTGTGGCTGTTTTGTGTAGAGATAATTTAAGCTCTAAGGGTACATTGCATGTATATAGTGATACTGCACCAAGTCACTCCAAGTAAGTCTTGACTGTTCAGTCGCACTTACCATTTGGATAATAATATTGCACAGTGTAATTGGACACCCTTTCGTAAGGGTCTTTGAACAGCTGATAAATATTAACTGGGTGGTGGCAGTGATTTCTACTTTATAGTCTAGGTAAAAGGTGCACAGCTGGAGAACCTGTGCCAGCCTGTCCCAGGAGTGTCTGTGTGGTTGTATAAACTCTTATCTCAAAGTGTGTGTGTGTGTGTGTCAGATACTTGGGCAGGGACACGAAGCACTGATTGGACAGAGAGGATGCTGGAGGTTTTAGCTTTCCCACTAGGCTGAGATCTGGACCCTATAGCTGTTCCAGTGGGGAGTCTTATTGGGGACCTGGCGAGAAAGGGAGAAACTAGCTCCAAACTGACTGTGATCCCTGTGTGCTCTTAAGGGAAATTGTACTTTACTGTATGTGTATTTATTATCCTTTCCCTGTATGGACTCCCCTCACTGGTGATAGTGGTGAGGATTGAGGCTCCTTGATTGCTGGGCCAGTGCATGGGCATCACATATTAATTGTTTGGCGGTGGTGGGATATCCACACCACATATTAATTGGTTGGCAAATACTAACTGGCTTGTAGTGGTGTTGGGTAGAGTGAATTCCTGTAGCTTGTGTACAGTGATCACTGAAGGTGTTTTGTCCTCCAAATCAGCCACACAGTGAATACTCAGAGTTCAGATCACAATTGTTTTATTTCTTTTGTTAGCTTAGTTAGTCAGGGAGAGCAGGCAGCATGCCAGCAAAGGAGTACAGAAAGCTGACAAAGAGCCAGCTGGCTGAGATGTGCAAGGCTAGGTGACTGGTGCATCGAAACCTGATAAGGCAGACATGATTGCAGCTTTGGTCACAGCTGCATCAGAAAACAGCAACCAGGAGGACGATCAGACTGGCAGTGGAGATGTACCACCCTCAGAGAATGGACAGCTCAACCTTTCTGCAGAGGACTTAAAAATCCATCTGGAGCTAAAGAGACTTGAGTTGGAGGCCAGGCGCTTGGAAATAGAAGCAGCTGAGAGACTGAAACGTCTGCAGGCTGAGGAGAATGAGAAACTGCTATGCCTGGAAGCTGAGGAAAAGGAGAGACCAATACAGCATGAGAAGGAGATGCTGACTCTTTGCCTGAGTCATGTAAGTAATGGAGAAGGGCATTACTGGACCCTAGAAGCACAAAAGTGAATTTCTTCCACAGTTTACAGAGGGGGATCATTTTAATAATTTCATTCATATGTTTGAGAGGGTATGTAAACAGTATGATGTTGACCAAAGGCTTTGGGTACTCCACGGTAACTGTAACTGTGTTGTCTAAAATGTCTGACATTGACTGTTTTAATTATACTATGCCAACACCTGAAACGTATAGAAAAAAGTTTCATGAGCATAGGGCAAGGCAGATGAAAGTGTATGTGAATATGTTGCTGAACTGACCTATACCTAGCAAGCAGGGCATCCCTACACAGGAAAGGGACCCCCAGTACTGCTCATGGGTCTAAAGGAACCCATGGTGGGCAGCACAGACTGCCCCAACAGAATCTGCCAGTAGCAGGAGAAACCACTAGTCCAGATACATGTCCAGGACTTGGGGTTAAATGTTTTGAATACAGCCAGTGGGGCCATGTGGCATACATATATCCACGAAGGCAAGGTGGGGAACAAAAGGGGAGAGAGCCAGTAAGTAGGAAAGACAAAATGCTAATAGTAGGTTGTCTTGAGACAACAGGGGTACCAAACTACCATCCTGCAGATGTCTTGATAGGGAAGGATTTGGATGAGGCAATACCATGTGTGTATGCAGTTACACGCAGTCAGGCTAGGAGACAAGCATGTGGGCCTGGTAGCCTTGGGGAGACCCAGACAGACTGCATACTTGCAGCCAGGCTGGTGAGGTGGTTACTTCAGGAAGGGAGCTACTCTGTAGCAGTGAGACTGAAGGTGAGCCACAGCTGCTTGTGGGTACTAATGTTCCCTTGGACAGAGTGACTGCAAAGGTAGAGGTGAATAGTAGTACCCAGGCTGACAGTGAGGCACCACTGTCTGAGGATGCCAGACTTCCTGTGGAAGGGCAGCTGGGAAGGGTTACAAAGAGAGAGAGAGGTGAGACAGGCTCAGCTGTCAGACCCTGCATTGCAAGGCCTGAGGCAGGTAGCTAGTAAGGCACCTGATTCTCAAGGGAAGGGGGATTCTGTATACTGGGACAAAGGGTTACTGTATAGAGAGTGGACCACTGAGGGAGGGCTAGAAGGTGAGAGGGTACAGCAGTTGGTAGTGCCTAGAGCCTGCCGTCTGGCGCTGCTAGCTATAGCTCTTAAAAGACAAAAGGTAAAACGACTGGAACTACTACTCTCAAATTTATTAAGCACTTTTCGTCCAAAACATATGGTTGAACTTCATCAGATAAAAAAGACATTTACCATACTAGTTTAAATAAGACTAAAGAAAGTCAGATGATTTCCTAGCCCTTCAAAATTTAAAGAAACAACACTTGAAAATCCTGATTAAATAGTTAAGATTTTTTTCTTTCTTTTTTGTTTCTTATTGTTAGTTTAAACCTAAGCAGCAGCAATGTCATCTTAAAATACATTTAAAATATAAAAATGTATATAATAATCACATATTGTATAATAAAACAATTCATCTTAATAAACTTTTCAGTTTTAAACAGCATGCTATAGAGCACATGGCATTTAAACCTGGAACATTATATGCATTTAGGCAAATTTGCCATAAAAGCTCTAGTTTTTCTAATTCCACTGTAAATGGACCACCCCTTGGATTAATTTCTACTTGGTCCAAGATCCAAAATTTACATGTGTGTTCTGGATAGAAGTTAGTATATTTTGTCAAGGCGTTGACTAATTTGTGCTTCTTAATGCAATATATATGCTCGTACGCCCTATCTCTAAGTCTACGCTCGGTTTTTCCGACTTAGAATGATTCACAACATTGACACTTAGCCACATAGACTATCATTTTGGAATTACAATTATATTTCTTCCTACTATTTAGATGTATATTATTTACATATACTGAGGAACTTACCACAATGTATTTACAATAAGGACAATTGCCACATTGCCTCATCCCTATTAAATTAGAATGTATTCTGAAATCACATTCAAGAAGATTTTTTAGGTTTCTACCTCTTCTAATAATAAATTTGGGTTCATTACCTAGTTTTTCCACTAGTCCCTTATCCTCCATAAGTATATTCCAGTTTTTAACAAGAATATTTTTATATATCGATAATCTAGATTAAATGTTGTAATAAAACTAGAAGTAAAATTAGTTCCAGTTTTATCCACAACCACACTAGATGAGGTTCCTCAGTATATGTAAATAATATACATCTAAATAGTAGGAAGAAATATAATTGTAATTCGAAAATGATAGTCTATGTGGCTAAGTGTCAATATTGTGAATCATTCTACGTCGGAAAAAACAAGAGTAGACTTAGAGATAGGGCGTACGAGCATATATATTGTATCAATAAGCACAAATTAGATAACACCTTGGCAAAACATATTAATTTCTATCCAGAACACACAATTAAATTTTGGATCTTGGACCAAGTAGAAATTAATCCAAGGGGTGGTCCATTTACAATGGAATTAGAAAAACTAGAGCTTTTATGTCAAATTCGCCTAAGTGCATATAATGTTCCAGGTTTAAACGACATGTACTCTACAGCATGCTGTTTAAAACTGAAAAGCTTATTAAGATGAATTGTTTTATTATACAATATGTGATTATTATATACATTTTTATATTTTATATGTATTTTAAGGTGACATTGCTGCTGCTTAGGTTTAAACTAACAAGAAACAAAAAAGAAAGAAAACCATTTTTTTACTATTTAATCAGGATTTTCAAGTGTTGTTTCTTTAAATTTTGAAGGGCTAGGAAATCATGTGACTTTCTTTAGTCTTATTTAAACTAGTATGGTAAATGTCTTTGTTATCTGATGAAGTTCAACCATGTTTTGGATGAAAAGCGCTTAATAATAAATTTGTGAGTAGTTGTTCCAGTCGTTGCCTTTTGTCTTTTAAGAGTTTTGGAAGTTTTATTAGTCAGTTTTTGGAAAAGCTTCTAGCTATAGCCCATGATATTCCCTTTGTAGGTCATATGGGCATAAAACGTACAAAGAGACCTATTATGCAGAACTTCTATTGGGCTGGAATTTCCAGAAATGTAACAGGGTACTGCAGGACCTCTAAGCAGTGCCAAAAGGTAAGCAAGGCAAGAGACAAGCTCCTTTGATGCCTTTGCCTGTGATTGAGGAGCCATTTCATAGGGTAGCTATGAATATTGTGGGGCCTCTGAGTACCCCAAGTTCCACAGGGAAAAAGTATATCCTAGTGGTAGTGGATTGTGCTACACGATACCCTGAGGCATTGGATCTGTCCTTCATTGAGGCAGAAAAGGTGGCAAATGCTTTGTTAGAGGTTTTCAGCAGGGTAGGTTTCCCATATGAAATACCGACGGACAGAGGTGCCAATTTCATGTCAGACCTGCTGGCTTGTCTTTGGAAGTACTGTGGGGTAAAGCACCTGAAGACCACCCCCTACCATCCCCAGACTAGCGGTCTGGTTGAGAGGTTAAACTCTACAATCAAGTCCATACTATGGGCATTTGAAGACCAGTTTAAGAGGGAGTGAGACAAATATTTGCCCCATCTGTTTGCTTACAGAGAGGTTCCCCAGGAATCCACAGGTTTTTCACCCTTTGAGTTGTTGTATGGGCATAGGGTGAGGGGACCTCTAGATTTAATTTGAGATTAGTGGGAAGGTGAGTGTGACTCTCACAAGGATTCTGTTGCAGCATATGTCCTAAACCTCAGGACAAGACTCTGGGAACTCATGGGCTTGGCCCAGGAGAACCTGGCAGAAACCCAACAACAGAAAAAAGTGTGGTATGACAGGAATGCTCGAGCTAGAGAGTATGCTGTGGGGCCGCAGGCGATGGTTCTCATTCCTGTCAGACACAACAAGCTGCAAGCAGCTTGGGAGGGGCCCTACAAGTTGGTAAGAAGGGTAAGTGATGTTAACTACATGGTGGAACTGGTAGGCAGGAGGTAGGGGCACAAATTGTACCATGTTAACATGATGAAACCTTACCATGATAGGGGAGGCCCTTGTGCTGAGCATTTGCAGTGGATTGCAGGAGGAGTCTGAGGGAGATCTGGTGACTGATCTCCTCAGTGAGGCTCGGGCATTCACCTCAGTGGAAGGGGTAGCAATGTCCCAGAAGCTATCTCCTACCCAGGTTCGAGAAGTCCGAGCAGTGTTACAGGAGTTTGGGGACATGTTCACTGGGAAACCAGGGTGTACCCACCTGGTGCAGCACCAGGTGTATACAGGATCCCAAAGGCCTATTAGGCAGGCCCTTTATAGGGTGCCTGAGAAAGTCAAACAGACGCCGAGGGAGGAGATACAGGAGATGTTGGAACTAGGGGTGATTCAAGAGACCAACAGTCCCTGAGCCTCCCCAGTGGTGCTGGTGCCAAAGAAGGATGGCAGCATCAGGTTCTGTGTTTACTACAGGAAGTTAAATAGTCACACAGAGTGAGATGCTTACTCCATGCCTAGGACAGATGAGGCCCTAGAGCAGCTGGGTGGGGTTAAGTATCTTACAACTATTGATCTTACCAAGGGTTACTGGCAGGTGCCCTTGACTCCCAGTGATAAAGAGAAGTCAGCCTTTGTGACTCCTTTTGGCTTATATGAGTTCACAAAGATGCCCTTTGGGATGAAAATGCCCCAGCAACTTTCCAGAGCCCGATAGATCATATCCTAGCAGGAGGGTTTGCCCTTGCTTACCTAGATAATATTGCCATCTACAGCCATTCCTGGCAAGAGCACCTTCAGCATGTTAGGGAGGTGCTAGGCAGACTACAGAGGGCCGGGTTGACCATTAAGCCCAGCAAATGTCAGGTGGGTATGGCAGAGGTCTCCTACCTGGGACATAGAGTGGGGAGTGATAAGATGAGGCCAGAACCTGCCAAAGTAGAAGCCATTCAGGCATGACCTGCACCTGTTACCAAAAAAGCAGGTGAGGGCATTCCTATGGACAGGAGGGTGCTACAGAAAGTTCTCCCCAGTTATAGTACCATAGCTGCTCCCCTCACAGATCTGACAAGGAAGAACAGGACAGATAAATTAATATGGACTGCAGCATGTGAGCATGCATTCCAGGAGCTTAAGGAAGCTTTGGGAGGACCCCCTGTGTTAGCCAGTCCAGATTAGTAAAGAATTTGTTGTGCAGGTAGATGCTTTGAACCATGGGTAGGGGCTGTACTTAGCCAGATTTCTTCTTCTTCAGAAGAAGAGCTCCCAGTGGTTTATCTCAGTCATAGGCTCCAACCCAGGGAGGAATGCTATGCAGCTGCAGAAAAGGAATGTCTAGCCATAGTGTGGGCACTGCAAAAACTTCAGCCTTATCTGTATGGAGGAAAATTAACTGTAGTGACAGATCACAGCTCCCTAACATGGTTGTACAGAGCCAGCCAGCAAAATGCCAAGTTGCTAACATGGAGCCTAGGGTTCCAAGCATATAATATGTCAGTGCAGCACCTCAGTGGGATTAGCAATGCCAACGCAGATGGGCTGTCAAGACAGAGAAATGGGGTAAGGTATACTCAGATAGGCCTAACCCTCTCAAGCAACGTTTTTCAAGGGTCACTTGAAAAAGTAGCTTGAGTTCTGCAGGGAAGGAGATGTGTGAAGATAGGTGAAGGCTGCCAGCCTAGCCAGATAGAATTTTGTAGGTAATTCTGTCATTTGTAAATATTAATATAAGCCACAGGCTTGTTCTCTTAAATGGGAAAAATGTTGTTAAATGTGAAACTGCAAAAATGTAACAACATTGCAATCTGCTGTAACAAAGCTGATAAGTCAATTCTTTGATTTCAAAACTTGGAGCCAAGGTGTCTAGATAAAGGCTTTCCGCCTCTTGTTTGGAGGCCAGAGTTAATGGCTAGAATTTGCATGTATAATTTATTTTATTGCTCTGATTCCTGACCGGCTGCAAGATCAAAAGGGTATTAACCTCTAAGAGTCAGTTAGTCTGGGAACCAGAAAGAAATGATGTAATATGAAAGGAATCAGTTGTACTTTATCAATTTAAGGACAGAAAGAAGGAGATCATTTGTCTTGCGAACATCCAACTCACCACTCTGCCTTTGTCTGTATGTAAGTAGGATTTTAGAACTGTGTTTTCTCTTAGATATAGCTAGGTAATAGGAGGATTAGACTAGTTTGTTTTTCTGTGATGTCAGAACTTTTCTACTGTATTATTTTAAACATTTCTCTGTGATCTCTGAACTCTTAACTAGCACTGTGTAGTAAGAAGTATTGTCTTTTGTTTTTATTATTTATTATTAAATATTTTTAAACCTTTCACCTGTGGCTGTTTTGTGTAGAGATAATTCAAGCTCTAAGAGTACATTGCATGTATATAGTGATACTGTACCAAGTCACTCCAAGTCGCACTTACCATTTGGATAATAATATTGCACAGTATAATTGGACACCCATTCATAAGGGCCTTTGAGTAGCTGATAAATATTAGCTGGGTGGTGGCAGTGATTTCTACTGTATAGTCTGGGTAAAAGGGGCACAGCTGGAGAACCTTTCCCCAGGAGTGTCTCTGTGGTTGCATAAATTCTTATCTCAAAATGTGTGTGTGTGTGTCAACTACTTGGGCAGGGATACGAAGCTCTTGTTGGACAGAGAAGGATGTTGGAGGTTTTAGCTTGCCCATTGGGCTGAGATCTAGACCATATAGCTGTGCCAGTAGCTTGTCTTATTGGGGACCTGGAGAGAAAGAGAGAAACCAGCCCCAGACTGACTGCGATCTCTGTGTGCTCTTAAGGGAAATTGTACTTTACTGTGTGTGTATTTATTATCCTTTCCCTGTATGGACGCCCCTTACTGGTGTTAGTGGTGAGGATTGACTCTCCTTGATTGTTGGGCCAGTGCACTGGCGTCACAGATGGCACAAAGAAACTGTCAGGTTGCAAGGCAAAGACAGAAAGGTAAAGAAGATAGTCATAATACACCCTTTGTAAGGGATACCAGCAACAACATGCTCACCAGTTCACAGGACATCAGAGGCATTTGAAAATAGTATTTCCAGTAGTTTCTGAATAAAGAAACCCCCATCCAAGCTGTACTGCCCCAGGCACAATCTACAATGACAAAAGAGGAGAAGCCCACCATAGAAAGAGTAAGAACAACATTAAGGAAAATGAATTTAGGGAAAGCAGCAGGCTCAGATGAGGTTGTAGCAGATATGGTAAAAATGTTGGGTGAGATGGGGGAGAAATGGCTCCTGACTGTACTCCTAGCAGTATGGAGAGAGAGAGGTGCATCCCAGATGACTGGAGTCTAAGCATAGTAGTGCCAGTGTTCAAGAACAAAGGGAACATCTACAACTATGGGAAGTACAAATGTATCAAACTCCTGCCGCATTTTGTGAAAGTTCAGGGGAGGGTGATTGATAAACAAATGTGCAGAATAGTAGAAGGTAAAATAGAAATTGAGAAGTTCTGAGTCATATAAGTATACAGCACAACTGACCCAATATTTGCATTGAACAGATACTTGAGAAAAAGCTATAAATGAGGATGACCAATTGGGCATTCCTAGACTTGGAGAAAGCATATCACAAGGTCCCAAGAAAGCTAATTTTAGCCTGTGGTGGTTCAAAGTCCCAGAGACATTGGTAGAATCAGTGCAAGCCATGTACAAGGACCCAGTGACTCGAGTATGAAAAGAGTTCAGCCTCACAGAAGGGTTCCATTTGGGAGTGGGTGTGCATCAAGCTTCAGCTCTTCTTCATATGGACTACATTAGCAAACAGATCGCAATGGACAGAAAAACAAATTTGCTGTATGTAGACGATGTGGCATTATAGGCAGACTCTCTGTGCAAGAATTGCAGCAAAGAGTAGGGGAATGGAATGCAAAACTGAAGGCACATGAGTTGAAACGGAGTACAGATAAGACACTTGTGATGACAGCAAATGGGGGAAATCAGAAAAAGCTGAGAATTGAGATAGAAGGGAAAATAGTGGAGCAGGTTAACAACTTCAAGTATTTGGAAGGGTTGGTTGAGTAGTAGGGAAATCTGCATGAGGAGGTCAAAGCTAGAATCCTAGGGGCTGCAGCCAACTGGCCGTGTGTGTCAGGTGTAGTGTATGACAGAAGAATGCCAAAGAAGTTGAAAAGTAAGGGATACAAAACAATGGTGGGACCAGAATGTACAAAAACCTGGACAGTGAAGGTGGAGCAGTTGAGGAAGATGATAATGAAGTGCCTGAGACAGGTGGCAGGATACACACTGTGAGACAGCTGAAGAAGTGAGGGTATAAGAACAGAATCCTAAGTACTCACAGTTGTGGAAAAGTTCAAAGAGAACAGACTATTGTGGTTCAGGCACATGTGCAGAAAAGCATGAGACACTCTGGTGAAGAAGATTTGGGAGAGACAGGAAGAAGGCAAGAGGAACTGAGGGTGTCCAGAAAAGAGGTGGATGGATTGTGCAAGAGAAGACCTGCGACAGTCAGGCATAAATGTCTAAGAAGGCAGGAGAATGGCATTGAACAGAGAGAGAGATGGCAACAGTGGACACTACACCCCAACTCCATGTAGGTAATGGGAAAATAGAGGGCATTAATAATTTTATTTTATTTAGCAGGTAGGGTGAATAGGACTAATAGGGGCCATTTTCATTCATGACCTAATTATAGATGTAAAAAATATACAAAATATTGTACATGAAAGCTGAACAATATTACAAATAAGTACACTTGTTAAGGAAGTTTAAACATGCATTTTACAGTGGGCAGTACAATGCATCAGTTTGGCTTGACTTTATATGCATAATCTTGGTACAGTTCAGTACAATTGTACTCCTGGAAAATACCATCCTGCAGGAGGTTACAGTGTAAGGTTAGACTGATACTAAGGACTAGAGAGTGCAGAGTGGAGGAAGTAAGTTACAGATCCAGCACGTTTGCATTCAGATTGGTGTGAAGGAAGCAAGGGTAGGTAAAAAGACATAAGGTGTTTAAAAGACAATTCCAATTACATGGTCCATGATAGGAGAAAATGTATGAGTGTAGACAAGAAAGTTAGGAGGGGTAAGTGTGTGTGAGGAGCTAAGAAACCCAGAGGATTCTTTGAAAGTCCCAGTCTAGGACCTTGTAAATGAGTGCGCTAATGAGTAGAGTGAGTCTTTTGGGGGTATAGAATCCAGCCCGTTTTTTTAATTGCATGTCAGTGAGGTAGCTTTTCATAGGTTTCATAGATATTCCAAGGCCATTTAGTCTTGTGACCATTTACACTTAGCTGATACCCTCCCTCATTCCACACTTCATTTCTTCAGGAAGACCATACCAGTAAATCCCAGGTAGGTGTGTGAATGCTTATCCACTTATCCAGTCATCCAGGTTATCTTTAAAGGAAGGTAGTGAGTCGCACTGTTTGTAAGGTGAGTTTATTCTATTGATTTGTGAGGTGCTGTGTTATAAACCTGTTCCTCCACTTTGTTTTATTTATCTTTTGGTGAAGGTTTGGGTCCTTTATTCTGTTATTGGTGGAACCATTAAACTTGTAGTGATGTAGGAGGTCCAAGCGATTCAGAGATCTCCTCCCCAAACCGTAAAAGACAGTAAGTAAAAAAGGATAGAGCTTCTAGTCTCTCCATGTCTCAGGCCGTACTGCAGCCTACAAACATTCCACTGATTTCTTAAGTCTGCTCTTTCATGTAAAATGTCCTTGTAACTGGTGACTTCATGGTCAAGCACACTGACTGTACACTCACTAAGCTGGACAAAGACAGCGTGACAGCTCATTGCTCCATAATAGTCCAGGCAAATCTGGTTCACCCTCCTGAGGCCTCACATTAGGGAGCCTCCCTGGTCGTTGCATCCAAGAGTGGATCTTCTTTTCTCACCCCTTCTGGTTGCCTCATTCAGATCTCCTCAACCTCAAACTAACAGCACAGTTTCTCCAGTTCTGGTAATGGACAATGACCCTTCCCTTTCTTGAGAGGTAGAACACATTCTTTTCATCTACCAGAAGTGATCTACTAATAGATTATATAGAAGTAAGTGGAGACATTTTGCAACTTTGCCAGCTGCTCAGGGAATAAATCACTTCAATACATTTATTTCTCAAGCACTACTTTTTTCAGCTTTTTTCCTCAGGTTTTAGTTATTTAACTGTCAAGTCCAACTAGCAGCAGTTTCTTCCAAAGCTTTGAGTACCATTCATTAGCCTGTCCTAGATCTGGCAAGGCAATTCTCAGAGGTATGTTTCTGTTATTCCCTCCAATCATAGAGCCAGTTCCTTCAGAAAAAAAAAACAGCTGTTTGTTTTCTTTGCTCATAATAGGCTGTGCTCCAAAGTTTCCAACTTGTCCAGATGGATTTTTGATTGTATAACATTTGTCTTCCTTTGCCCTTTAGACCAAAAGCTCATTTTATGAGGTTGTCAGCCACATACTCTTGTCTTCAGGAATGCTCCTGTGGACAGGATTTGCGCAACTGCTAAATGCGCTTCATTTTTACATTTGATAATCATTATTATTATTACAAGCTGGACATGATTTAAAAATCAAGAGCTTCTTTTGGAGGCATTGTACTCTCTTATATGATGCTACCTGAGTAGTAAGTAGCTGGGGTTCTGACCCACATGTCGGAGCGGATGGTAGTAGATGAATAGGCTATAGCAGTTATGTATTTAACATAACACTGTGTCCTTCTATCCTTTTTTAAAACAAGAAACATCTTTATTAAATTACCACATATGACATAGGCAATCTTATAGTTATATAAATGAAAACAAACCATGTTGACATAATTTTAGTTTCAAACATTATTCATTACAAAGCATGCCGACATAATTGTAGTTGCAAACGTTTGACAAATTATAAATGATGTGTAGTCCTCGTCAGTCAAACTTTACACATCTCATTCAACTCCTGCCTTCTTTTAAACCTTGTTCCTCCCTCTGCATGTATTGTTCCATCAATTCCCATTTTTCATATGTAATTTGCTCGTACCCTTTTTTTTTTTTTAAAGATCCTAATTTCACTTGTTTTATCTCTGTTACTATATTTGCTACTTCTATTAAAGATGGTTTAGACTTTGATTTGCATTTTCTAGTAATTGCTTTTTTTGTCAGCTACCATAATTAGACTCAGCAAGGCCTTATGTCTAGGCAATTCTGAATCATAGCACAAAAATCATTTCCTTAGTTACACCAGTTTGCTTACCCAGTATCTCTGACAGAGCGGTCTGCAGGGAATCTTTAAAGTCTGCCAACCCATTACACTCTTAGAAAATATGTTTTTAGGTACCTCTTTATTCTCCATCATACCTCCAACATTTGCTGTCTACCTGAGGAAAAATTATTTGAAGTTTACTTTGGGTGTAAAAGTACCTATGTAAACACTTCCAAGCAAAGATCCTAAATATTCTAGACTTTGTTGCATATTTGGGAGACATACATATCTTCCTGCATTGTTTTTGTGAATTGTTTATCCAGTCTCTCTTCCCAATCATTTCTAACCTCCTCTGATTGATTCTTATCGTTGTCATGCTCATAATAGGCTGTGCTCCAAAGTTTCCAACTTGTCCAGATGGATTTTTGATTGTATAACATTTGTACTAATTGCTGTACTAATTATTCCTTTTCTAATGGCAGCTTCTGTTCTAGATTCTACTAAAAACTCTACCAGTGCTCATCTTTTGTTTAAGACTCCCCTATTTCTTTCTGTTTGCCTGTACATAGATATCAATCCTTGATAGGGAAAGCAATTTCTAACATGCAGTTCAAATAAATTCATGGTGTCTTCCCATTCTGTTACCTTTCCCTCTCTAGTTATTTGTTCCTCAATACCTTGATTCCTTTGCCAGTTTTATGCAATAAATTCCATCCCCCCTTTCCTATTGTCTGTATCCCTAATTGCAGTCACCCCTGTTAGCAGAGTCTTCTTTCTCCATTCCCATGGTCGCTTAATTCTTAGAATACTTTCTGCTACTTTATGAATATAAAACTCTGTATGATTATTGTTGTTCTCCTTAAAGGTCTGCATCCATATCCCTTTCTCTGCTTGTTTCTTGACCCCCCCCATTTCATCATCATCCCGTTCCCCTTTAAATTATAGATTTCTGCTTGTGCTATGTAAGCCTTAACTGTGTTGCTCTGAAATACCCATTCAAATCAGATAATCCTAATCTGCCTTGTTCTATTGGAAGACTCTGCTTTATCCCATTTGACTCTTGCCATCTTCCCTTCCCAGTTAAAAATCCTTCATTTCTTTATTGCTATACACAACTTCTCCTCTGGTTGATAAAAATATGCCTGACCTGTGTATAAGACTAAAGGGACTAAAAACATTTTAACTGTTTGTGTCTTACTATCCATATCCATAAAACAGAGCTTTCATTTTGTCAGTTATTGTATTATCTCTTGTTTAGTCTCTTCCCACATATCCTTGGCTGCCACACTGCAGTAATTTTAATCCATACCCCTAAAAACTTCATGTTACGATGTCCCCATAAATATGGATATTGCTGAACCAATTTGTGTGTGGGTACATAATTTATAGCTATTGCCTTTGTGTTAACTTTATTAATTTTTGTATCCAGAAAAGATCTGAAACTGTCTCAAAATGTTCCACAACACTGTTAATGTCCTTTCTGTTTTCGTCAGGTATAAAATAATATCATCTGCAAATAGTCAACTTTTCTTGACTACCATACCAATTATATCCTTGAATTTCTGAATCCCTTGTTTTCTTTGTCAGTGGTTCTAAATATAATGCAAATAAATGGAAAAGAGAACACCCCTGCCCGATACCTCTGCTCAAGTAGAAATCATCAGAGAGGACCACGCCCACTTTAAATTTTGCCTCCGATCCCTCATGTAGCCTCTTAATCAACCTTATAATTTTATCAGGGAATGCAGGTGTTCCCATTGCCCTGCGTATTAATGTCCCAGCTAAGTCAAATGCTTTCTCTGTATTAAGACCTGCCCAACACAGTGGTGTTTTCTTAAATTCTGCTTCCCTCTGGATCATCAGTGTTCTGTTAAGGTTGGCAAATGTTTGCCTCCCCCTCTACAAAACCACATCAATCCATATTTATCAATTTTGACATTACTTTTGTCATTCTTTTGGCCACTATAGACATGAACACTTTATAATCATGGTTTAGTATTGAAATGAGCCTGCATAAAGCTGGGTCTGATGGATCTTTACCCTCTTGGGTATTACAGCTACCATTGCTTTCTTACAAGATGTTGGTACTACTCCTTCTCTTAAACAAAACCTTCCAGATGTTTATTTTTTCCCTCCTAGCTTCCAAACTTCCACAGGAAAACCATCTATTCATGGGGACTTTCCTGTAGAGTTCATATACATCACAATTTTTATCTCATCTCCTCCTATCTTAATCGTTAGTAATTGAGCCTCATCTGCCTTTAACCTTGGCATATTTAATTCTTCAGTAAACATTTCCATTTGTATCTTTTCTTGATCTCCATGTTTCTCTGCTTTATAAAATTTCCGAAATATTTCTAATACCTCTACAGGATCTCTTGTTACCTCCTTGTTATAGGCTCCCTGAGCCTGGTGACAGCCCTTTCTACTTTATGTTGCCTGAGTCATTGCACTAAATGTTTTTTGTGTTCTGTAGTTGTTATAAAAAAAAATGCTTATTAGCAGTCTTTCTAAACTCATGCATATTATCAAGGTAATCCCTTTTTTTCTGTTTAGCATTCTGCAGTTGCTCCTCTTCTTTTTCTGTGGGATTTCCCCTATTTTGCAATACTTTAACATTATCAGTCCCTCAAAATAATTCTTGTTACCTCTTAACCATAGCTCCCTTTATTTGCACCCTATTTTTAAACTCCACTTTAATTTTATCCCACTCCCTAGCTATATTTTCAGAACAAATTTATACCTTCTGTAATAGCTCCTGAATTATTTCCGCTGCCCATTCTTTAAATTTCTCTTTTCAACAGATAGGTGGGAAAGCACCAGTGTCTCATTTTTATTTCATTACCCTGTGTTTTTATTTTAGTTATTGTCGCGTTATCTGAAATAGTTATTGGGTGTTTATCATGACCTTCGATTAAATGCAGATGTTCCTGTGAAATGTAAATTTTGTCTAGCCTAGCCCATTTTTGTATCTTGGGGAATAAAAATGGAAATTTACTCTGAACTCCTAGTACTGAACTCCCATCATCCCTGCCAAATATTTTCATACATTTCTTCAAAGATCTACCCTCCTTTGTTTTATTTTGCCTTCTGCCCCCCCCCCCAAACACACATTCACTGTGGCAAATCAAATTCCAGTCCCCACCTATCAGTAATAGTCCTTACTGCAAACTGATTAGCTCTCCTAGAAATTTCTTAAGCTCCATTATAGCACTTTTCAGTGGAATATAAATACATGGCAGTGTAATCTTTCTCCCTTGCTAGTAGACCCTTAGTAGTACAAATCTACAATTTATTATCTTTTTTATCCCCTTCTTTCACTACTGGAGCTCCTCTTGCATTAATATAAATACTGCTCTTTTCCTGTGCCGCAGGAATTCTGCTGAATAACCATCCTGAAAAACTTTATTTTTCAAATTCACATGTTCATGTTTTTCCAAGTGTGTCAACTTTAGCATAGCTGTTTGTACTCTACATTTTTTAGTATAGTTCACTACTGTCTTTTTTGTATTTATATGTGAGACCATTGATATTTAAAGACATTACAGAAAGCATCATTGTCTTAAAAAGTTATTCCCACCTTTATGTATAACATAACATTTTTTTGTTAAATGTCTATTTCTAGCTTTAGGGTGTTACATGCATATACTGTTTGGCAGGTTGATCTTTTATACAGTTGTTTCACGATATTTCCATTTGAGCCTACATAACAATTTACAAACTTTTTGTTTTATTGAAAGCCCACAAACAAAAAAGTAAACTCACCCCCTACCCCCTTGACATAATGGTTAAGGTGTTTACCTTAAAAACATAAGGTGCAGAGTTTGATTCTCACATGGGGTAACTGGCTAGGCTTAAAATGGCCCAAAAGGGCAGTTAGCCTAGTACTAACTAATGAACTAACACACGTAACTATGTACATCTTCAAATATTAAAGGTTTATCCCCCCAATAGGAACAAATGCTCCAAACTGACAGCACACTCCTAGACTTGAGATAACCTAAAAGAAAAGTTATTCATGCTAAGGTGCATAGTACAGCCTGTGCTTCTACTAAGTGCTGTCTGGCTTTGTGTTATCTTTATAGCTGTCTCATGTGGAACAACACTTGAATGCTTTCAGAAAACATTTTCTCCGCGCCATTTCTCTTTATCAGAGTATCTCCTAGTGACAAGAGAACCAGACATAAAACTGCCAAACAAACATTTGTTTACTAAAAAAAAGCCTTATAATATTCAATATAGCTTTTCATTTAGTTGATTTTGCTTAAAACTTGTTACTCGATTAAGCTAAGGGCCTTAACCCAGTCATTCCCCTATGCAAGAAAGAGAAAAAGTACACATTTTCTTTTGTTATGCTCTTTTAGCCAGATTTTTCTTCTTCGTCTTTTTTTTTACACTGCAGAACCCTTCATGTCTTGAAACTGAACATGTAGAGAGAGAAGAGGGGAGAAAGGAAAAAAAAAAAAAAAAAACAGGAGCACATATTTACAGTAGTATCCCCATTACAATTAAAAATAACTGGGAAAGCTTTACTTTATAGCATGCAAAAAATCATGCTCTATTAAAATAGTCCCATTACTTTTACTTATAGTTAACTTTCTCTCTCCCTCTTCCCCTCTCCTGAGTATTTTTCCAAACATTAATGACGAAGTAGGGCATATGCTTAGTCCTGTACACGTTTAACAAAGTTGAAAAAGTCCAATATTTCCAGATTTTTTTTCTGTCATGTTTTACAAATATAATTATTACTTTGTAATCTCACATTTGTCAATTTCCAAGTTACTGGAATTATTCCTGTTCATCTCCATCTCCCAAATCCTGTCTTTGCTTCATTTCCAATGTACTCTCAGTTCTTATAGTCGACTCTTGTATTTTTTTCCATTCTCTCAAGCATTTTCCATTGAAACATTGGAAAAGGTTTCACTGGTACAGTATCTGTGTGGTCTTTATTACCAGAAGAACAAGGAGCTGAATCTTTTCTGTTTCACAGCTTGCTTTTTGTTGGACAAACTTTTGTATTTCCTCCTTAGCGTGTACTTCATCAAAAAATTATTTTGTCCCTTCAGAAGTTTGAATCTCATGCCTGCTTCTTGACATTCCATGAATAGTGGAATAAATTTACTCCTTTTCTGCCTGGTGTACAATGAGTAGCCATTCTCCACAAGCACTCTTTCTGCCACTTTTAGTACTTTGTCCTTCTGCCACAGTTAGTTCTGTTGGTAAGATTGCATCTTTACTATTAAAGGTCTAGGTTGCTTTCTCATAGCCAGGTTTGGAGCATACACATGATCTTCCCTTTCAGTTAACAATTCCTGTTGTGGAATGCCAGTCCAGTTGCTTATCTGTGTTTTCATAAAATTAATACAGTCTATTCCTTCCAGCTTCTCTGGTACAGCAGAAAATCTCAGGTTTTCCCTATGTGCTCTGTCCTCTTATTCTTTTTTGAAACTTCTTGTGCACTCTCATATTTAGCCAGCCTTTTTTTTCATTTTGACCTCTGTATTTTGCAGTTTTTATCACTTTATCTGAATATCTGGTTAAAGCTTCCTCCATTTTTTTACAGCCTTTTATTGTTTGAGTTGATATACTCCATCAGTGTTTTGTTTATTTTAATCTGGTCTGTGTGCAGTTGCTTTATACTTTCCTCTAGGTTACTAGAAGTCATGTCTGGAGCTTGCACTGCTTTTTGCTGAACAGTTGCAGCACTTTTCCCAGTCAGTGTTTTTTCATCACCTTTCCATAGCTGATTTTCCTTCAGGTCCTCTGTATTTCTTTTTTCCTGGCATCTAGGCACTGCCCTTACTAGCCATTTAGTGAAATCTGCCCAGAAATTTATGTCCGCTGGCTTTCTCTGCTTTTTTCACATTGGGAAAGCTAGAATTAAGCTGTGGAAGTCAATTGTCCATCCGTTCTTGCCTATCTGATATGATATCCTTTCCCCTATAGCCCTTCCTTTTTCCTATCTCTGGAGAACCAGAAGGGCCTGTCTATATTTTTTGTGGTTTATAGCAGGTTTCTCTGTACCTTTGGGCAGCAAACTTAATCTGAGTTAGCTTCTCAGACTGATGCCTTGTGGGTAGGAAAAGATTTAAGAGCTTGAGGCACTAGTTTTGCCAGCTAGATCAGACAAGCAGCTAGAAGACCAACAAGCCATATTGTAGTGACAATGTTGAAAGACTCCTGCATTGTGGTAGGTACATAGCTACCATTTGTCAAAGATGTCAGCAGCTTTGAAGACTACTCCTTATCCTTTGACTACCAAGTAGCAACAGTAGTCAGGAAGTACTTCTGTCTAATACAGTTAATAACTAAAGATATCTCATCCTGGTCAAAAACTATAATCATTTCTCTATACTGTACCTTGATGAGAACAAACAGATACACACCCTCACATTGTTTGTTTTCTGATTATAATTGTAATGCCCCTTTTGGTATGTAAATATCCAAACACCTAACGCAAATAGAAAGACCCCAGATGTTTCTAACTGAAAATATCTCCAGATTATAGACCCTTGAATGCCAAGACAGGCTTGAAGTTCTGACTATATGCTCTGTTGTACCCTCCTGCACATGCAGTTAATGCTCAGATCTCCCCAAGGTTGAAAGCTTGAATTCTCTTTAAATTGTTTTGGGGCCATCTGCTGCTTAGGTCCTGAAAAGTGTGGTCAGTGAGGGAAACTAATTCAGGGTTTATTCAGATTTTTCAGCCTTCCTTCTCCTGCTTCTGCACACTTTCATAAAAAAAGAAAATAAGCCAACACAGCAAATTTCTGGCAAAAAGAAAGACCAGATGGGCAAGTTGTGGAGGAATGAAAATTGTGTGACATTTGGAAGGGAGCTCAGTTCAATTAAAGGAATAGTATGCAATAATCAACAAGTAGAGCTCTTAGATGTTATGTAATTGTCCCTGGGAGATGTGGGCTTTGCAGTGTCATATATGTTGAGAGGATGCAAAAATAATTGTGGTATATGCATGTGTAATAGTTAAAATGGGGACTTTACATGTAATCTGAGAAAATGTGCATGAAAAATAAATCAGGATGTGAAAATGTGTAGGGGATATGATAAAAATATTGAAAAGTATAGTTAAGGAAGAAAAGTATATATAAATGTAGAAGAGGACATTTGAAGACAGAAATAGATTATTTTGGTAGCGAGCTTAAAAGAGGTATGGAGGGAAAGACCATGAGGTTATAATGGCTGAGGTAAGAGATGATGAACAGTGGACTAGAAAAAGTAAGGGCATAGATAGACTTGTCAGGAAAATCAGTAACACAGAAGAGTTTAAGAAAGAAATGTCCTTTTTATGGAAGGACTAATGGTTTGAGTCCTTTTGAAAAACTTGTTCATTCTGGTAGATAGTTTAGAGGGAGAAATCTAAAAAAGGAATATATGAACATGGAAAAGAGGAAGATAAAGTTTGTGTGTGTAAGTAGAAGAAGCTTTGCATACACAAAGACAAGCATTGGGGAAGAAGTACTGGTATAATAAACACTGGTAAAATAGAATGTAGGATAAAGAGGCAGAAATATTTCTCGCAGGAGAGAAGGGAGGAAGTAACACAATTTTTGGTAAAATCAAGGTTAATGAAGGAAAGGTGACGTGCTGGATGAGGTGAGTAAAATACATTATGATCACGATGGGATTATGAAAGTTGTAGTTGAGTTTGTGAGTGAATTAGTTGATGTAAATGTGATAAAGAGGAAAATGAAATGAATTCAAAAGTTTACTAATGCTTCAGTAAGTGAGTTAGAAAAACAGATAAGTAGAGATAACTTGGATTGGGTGTTTAAAAAAGTAAATATGGATTGGACACCAGGGCCAGATGGTCCATCTAGGGGTACATATATGGAAGTACAGGGGATGAGCAAAAGTATCCAGTAGCTGAAGGTATGAGTGAGTGGTTTTAAGCAGGGAACAAGAGGCAGAGAGGTGTGTGATTAATAGAGTTCATTTATAACGAGGAAAAAAAAACAAAGAATTAGGGGCCACTGACATTAAGTAATGCAGATTATAAATTGTTCATGAAATTATTACAGAAAAGGTTTGGGAGAGTAATAGAAGAGGTATTGTATGATGAAATTTATGGGGTGGAAGGAAGTTTGGCAGGAAAATAGTTGATTACAATAGAAGTGGTTGAATGTATTCTGAGAGAAGAAAGAAGACTGTAGGGTAGTTGGTTGTGATACGGGAAAACATTCAGTAGTCTGTCATGGTAGTATGCTGGAAATTATTCAAGAGAATGGCTTTGGGTGTGGAAAATTTGCTGCATTCAATTTACAGTAATTCATGGAGTAAAGTAATTGTTAATGGATGGATTGGTGAGATGATGTGTATTAAGTGGAAGATGAAACAAGGGTGCACCATGAATGGAGTTTTATTTGCATTTGTTATGAATGTAGTCATTAATATGTGGTCATATGCAAGAAGAGAGATAAGATGGCAGAACAGAAAGTGAGAAGTGGGGTGCAAATTTCAGTATTTAAGACATATGCTGATGATTTACTGATGGTTTAGTTATAATTCCTAAGAGTAAAGTCTGGGTAAGGAAATTATTCATATGACTGAGAAAGGCATTAAGTAACATTGTGTTAGTGTTGAACAAAGATACTTTGGATTTTGTGATGCTGTAAGAATTGGTAGGATGTATTTCTCAGAGCATGAGATAAGTATAATGGGGATTAAGTATGAGAAGACAGAAGCAGTAGAAAGACAGTAGAATGAACTATTAGAAAAAAATATATACTGGCAAATGTGTGGGGAACATTCCAAATTATGATTTTGAGAAAAGTGTATTTCATACATGGATTCAAGTTGAGGAAACTAGAATACACAGGAGAGATTTACACATTTCTAAGCTGTGTAGAAAAGATTTTTTGAAGATTTGTTGTAGGGTCATCAGATTCAGTCTTGAATCCCTATTAAAAAGGGTGACATGTCATAAAAATGAAGCTGGAGAGAGAGGTTTAATGATCCAATTGTACATTTAGCTTTGTTTTATGGGCACTGTGAAGAGTGGTAGTAGGAAAGATGATACAGGAGAAATGCAAAAGAGTTTGGGTGACAGAGAGCATAGGGAAAAGAAGGGTGTAAGAAAATAAATCTGAGAAAAAAAGTTGTGGGATTAGGTTAGAGGGTTTAAATAAAAGTTGAAAAACATGGCCTGAGGAATTTGAGAGCATTTATTATGTGAAGCCATGGGTGAAAATATTGACTGTTAAAAAGGCAAGATGGTCTAAATTAGAAAGGTTAATGAAATTCCAGATTTCTAATGGAGATTAATGATGCAAAAATTACCAGTCAAAAGGCAAAGGAGATACAAATAGATAAGTGAATGATTATGCCAAGTATGCAAGGTGGAGGAATCTATTGAACATGCATTAGTCTAATATGATAGTTAGAAGTTATGGGAAAGGTTTAAAAATGAATATCTGTTTGAATGTTTTCAAAACATAGATTTGAATATAATACGGGGTTTATGATGGAAAGAATGAAACAAATTATATGGATAGGATATTAAGTACTGTATGGATAAGCTGAAATAACGTGAAGAATTTTTATTGTATCATAAGATGCAGAATTATGATATTTTGAGAAGTACAAAGAAATGGTTGTGGAGCAAGGGGGAGGGAGAGAATGAAAATTGGAATGTTAAAATGTATTTAAGTGAACATGTACATGAATGTTGAAGAGAGTAAAGGATTTTTATTGAGATACGATGTATGCCATGTAATGGTCATCATACTGAAAGGCTACATGGGTTATATTCTGCATAGGCTATAACAGCTTCCAAAGCCTCAGGGCACCTTTTACACACACAAACTGTGTAACTGAAATGCAAGGTACAACTTGTATAGTTAAGGATACTGCAGCAGTGGTCATTTAAACAGCTGCTGTTTCAGTTGTTTACTTACCCAACTGTACTATCTTTTGTCTACCAGAGCTTGTACAGCTTAAGCAGGTGGGCCTCAGTTTAATGCCTTGTACAAGGCATGGTACACTTAGGAGTGCAGTACTCCCCTTGTATATCAGTTGTTTAAAAATTAATCCAAGCATATGGGGTGAGAATAGAACCCTTAGCCTTCTGATCTCACACCATCAAAGTTGAGCATGCTGGCTGTTGAGATACTAACACTAATAATTTGAAAGGGACACTGATTGGTGCTATCCTCTAGAAACCTCATCTGTTTGATTTGGGAAACTGTTAATCCACTTCAAACTTACCTTTTAGCATTGAGGTTAGTGAGAAAAGTGATGATGCAGTTCTTGT
Organism: Protopterus annectens; assembly: GCF_019279795.1. Taxonomy (NCBI): domain Eukaryota; kingdom Metazoa; phylum Chordata; order Ceratodontiformes; family Protopteridae; genus Protopterus; species Protopterus annectens. The sequence goes on along the minus strand of NC_056728.1, from coordinate 868,910,495 downwards.
CATAGCTCCCAAGAACCCTGTCATACTAGTTTTAGGTAATGTCAGACAGTACTGAGACTTCCCTTATAGATGGGTAAAGACCTCATAATGGCAAGTGAGGAGTTATTACTTGTTCTGATTTTTTTCCCATTTGCTATCCAGGTAATTGGACTGTTCCATCTCTGACTTTCTTTTTTCAGCAAAACTCCAGACAGCAGGTCAAGGGTAAATTCATTACTGTATCTTAATGTTTTAGACCGTTGCAAAAAAATTCCAGAGTCCCAAGTAAGGTTATTGACTGTCATGCCATGTGCTTGAGCAATGATGAAGAAAGGGCGCTTAGCAAGGTTGGTGGGCTTCACAAGGCACACATCTGGCAGTACCACATCAGGCAACTCCTGCATCTTGATCGAATTTGAAAGCATGAAAAGGCAAAATAGCGAAATGGCATATTAAGTGAATTCTTTCCCTGGGAAAGAAATTGCTTGGCTTCTTCCGTTACTTTGCCGTTTTTGTGACTGTAGTGCGATCTCGGAGTTGTTATATTTAAGTAGGGGGGTGTGGAGGGCAAAGCCCCCCATTTTATGTAATGTTTTACAATTTTTTTTTTTTTTTGTGGAACAGAGATTTTTTTCGCCTTGGAAAAAAAATTGCTGTTCTAAGCATTCGAGATTGTAAGCTACTGTTTACATGGGTTTGTGAAATCATTGTTCGCTTTTTTATGCGTTCAATGATTTAACATAGACCCTCCACATTGTAGTGCATACCTCATGTCAGGCATGACATTTAAATCTTCTATAATCTGTTTAAAATGGAAGACTAATAATTAAAAAAAGGAAGAAATTTCCTCTCCTGCACTTCTGAGTCAATGTGTACTCAAAATCTTGGGGGTGCTTCTGTGAAATGTGCAAGCAGTCTGCTTAGCACTGTGAATTTATGGGGACTGTTAGCAAACATATGAATGAGGAAGCCTGACTGATGTAACTGTCTTTCCTCTGCATTTCTTCTTTCAACTCTTCCTCTCACCATTTTACTAAGGAGCTACCTACATGTCTCATGAGTTGTAACATTCTAATGATGTTCTCCTAAAAAATGTAAGGCTTTGGTATACTGGCTTTGACATAGGGCTACCTTTGGCAGGGGATCCCTTTAGTGAAGAATACTACAACAGTGAAGGGAAGGGGTCTATGTTATGATATTGCATGCTCAGAAGAGCGAAGGACACACAATTGACCCCATGTAAGTGAAAGCTTACAACGTTGAAACCTCAGAATAGCGATTTTTTTTTTCCAAGGGAAAAAAAAACTGTAAAACATTGCATAATGCGGGGGGCTTCTCCCCCACAACCCCTGATGTGGGGGGCTGTGCCCACCACACCCACCTATTTAAATATACCAACTCCGAGATCGCACTACAGTGCCGAAAAGGCAAAGTAGCGAAAGCAGCCAAACAAATTCTTTCCCAGGGAAAGAATTCGCTGAAATGCTGCTTCACTATTTTGCCTTTTCACGCTTTTCAGTTCGACAAAGATGCATTCGACAACCTGCGTCTGCGACAGTGTAATAAGGAGCCAAGGGAAGGACATCTATTGTTATGGTAAAATTTTAATATACCTGTACTTTTTATCTGCCTCTCCAAGAAATACCATTTGTTCTACCCTCAAAAGGCTGTAGTTCCAAAGTCATATTTAAGTCTGGAATTTGAAATTACTATGAGTACAGTTATTTGGCATAATCTTCCAGAAGCTTGTGTGTGACAGAGCCCACCTTCACTACTTAAGCAGCAGGATTGTTACGGGAGGTTTCCTCACCTCCATCTGCATAGTAATTGTTTATTTGTCTTTCGGCTTTTTCCCGGTAAGGGGTCGCTACAGCGGAACTCCGGTCCGCTAATGATTGGCAGTAGATTTTTACGAAACACCGAGGTGCCAGCTCGACGCCCAACCTTCAACGAAGGCACACCCATTTACGCATGCATGTCTTTCAAATGCTACCCAACCACGGGGAGGACATGCAGACACCACACAGAAGGCACTCCCAAGCCAAGCCGAGAATTGAACGGTAGAACCTCTTGCTGTGAAGTAACTTTTGTTTGAAATTCAGTGCAGAATATGCTAATATCATATTTGCAAAGCACAAGCATTTGACTCTGTAGTTACTTTCTGCTCAGAATGTTGCAAAGGTGTGGTAACACCATAAAATTAGTTCTCGTAATACATCAGTTCTTTTGGTTTTTATGGAGCAGTTCGGGTCAAGATGCAATTCAGAATATGTAGCATATCGCAATAACTGGGAGCATAAGCAATACAGTGTGTGTACATTATTGGTTAGGAACATTTACCCTGAATTAATGAAATAGACTGGTTTGAAATTCAGTTGTGGCACACAAGAACAAAATCTTAAATTGCCCTAATTATGTTGCTCATGCCCAGTGTTTACATTAGCGTTGACATTAGCTTTCAATTGGTAGGAAGGCTAGGAAAATTAATATTTTAGATAATGGAGTTATGCAGCATAAAACGTGCATCAGGGGTTGTGTTGGTCCATATACTGAAATTGCTAGCGTTATAATGTTAGGCATTGTCTTGCAGCTCTTTTTTGAATGTATTTTTGTTAATAACCTAGTCACATTTTGATGTTGACTTCTGTGGTCATTTTATGCTTAACTCAGTTACTCTAATGGAGTTCAGGAAGTTTGCACTGTAACTTCCAAAGGGCGAACCTAAGCCTTTTGACAGAATCAAATTATGCCCTCACATTTCAAACAAATGTTCATATCTCTAGAACCATAAGGTTTATGAAAGAAGTATAAAAGGCAAACCCTTCAGCACAAACTATTTTTATAGTGGTAGTATCCTTTAGGTTTCAAGTCTTAAACTGAATTTTATAAGTCACAGTAACTATTATGTTTGTAATATTTTGCAAACAACTTATAGTATCTCAGAAACCACTCAAGTTACACACATACTGTCAGCAGCATTTTATTCATCTCGCTGAGAGCTTTCATATGAGGCTAAGGCATTCTGTCTGTGTTACATGGTTGTTGACATATTTAGAAAAATTTGAAAATTATATCCATATAAATTAATGTAATAAAACAATTAATATCTCTTTACCTGCACCAGGCAGAGGTCAAATATTAATGCAGTGGTTTGCCATTGTGCAAGCTTTAGGATAAAATCTTTTAAAACCTTGCACATAGCATGGTTTTGGAATTATTGATGCAAATATGAACAAGCAATATTTGACGCCTACAGGGATCAGTAGGAGTATACTGTAGATGCACCTGGAGACGTCACTCTGATGTAATAAGTTAAGGATTAATGTAACTTGTAGCTAATGCTAAGATATTACATTGCAGCATTTTAATACTATTTAACATGTTTTCTTGTTCTTCTGAAACTTTTCATTGCACAGGTAGTACAGTTCAATCGTTTACCATTAGTGGTGAGTTTTATAGCGAGTAGCAACTCAAACACAGGTAAGACATTTGCTTCTTTCTGCTGTATCCCTTTAAGGAGTCAGACAATTGTTTTTTTTCAGTGGCTTGGCTTGATAGTTTCCTTCAGAGCAGCTCACCTATATTTAAGAGTAATAGTGCATGGAGTGTGGTGATTACTGTCTGATATCTGGAAAAAGACAAATCAATTAAGCATTTGATTACTTAACAAATATTAAGTTCCCTCTGCATAACTTGTTAAGGTCAGTCTCATGCCAGGCAGTCAAATTTGCCAGTACTGACCAGCAAAGAGCATGGCAGAATATAAAACATATCAGTTTCTGCCTGTTGTCTGTGCCATTAACGTGTCCCTGACTTTTTCTTATAAATGTAGAAAGTTGCTAGAATAACTGGATTTGTTACCCTGCATTTCCTGAAGGATGTGAAGTCTGAAACTCACATGTATGCCATTACTTAATTACTTCAATCATCTGTGATTTGTCAGAAGATTACAGATTTTGAGGAGCAGACCACACATATGAGGCAAAAATATGGACAGTCGAGTGGCATGGAGGTGAGTGTAAATGTAAGACACTATTGCATTGTCTTTCTGACAGCGCTCCCTAAGTGCTTTGCAGTTTTGAAAGCCAGCAAAACACTTAAGAGTTTTTTTGGCCTGCAACTAGTAACGCATGGAGTACATAAAGCTCTGTGCACTAAGAAGAATTCTGATCAGGTCTCCGATCATAACCTTTTAAGTATGTGTTCTTGACATGGATGCCAAGATTCACCTTAGAGAGAATTTCTTGGCATGTCTTGATCACATACCAATTTATAATCCTGTGTTTCACACAAGCTGTGTTTGAAATTTTAGTTACCTGCTTTTCTCTTATCTCACATTCATTTAGAGGTGCCTAATAGTTTCATTACTGCTGCATTTTTAAGCTTGTTAAATGTATCCAGCTTCTCCTAATAATTGTGCATGATGTCATTTGCTAGACTGAGCAGTATAATGATGAAGAACATTTTGTAAAGTCAGAGAGGGAATGACATTAATATGAAGCAGTTGGATGCATACTGTTCAGCATAGATGCTGCTCAAGCAGTGAATCTGTGTTTGCTGAAGTTTGTGGTTTTGTTCCTACACTAGGATTTGGGTTCATAATTTAGTACTAGTAGTGTAGTGTGGAAAGGGGAATTAGAAAACTGCATTGCTTTCTCCCTCGTATACCCATTTCTATTTAGATGCCAATAATGCAATCTGAGTTTGTTATAGATTGCTACAGAAGAATGCCTGAACACAGAAGTTGGGTAATTTATATATATAAGAAGAGGGGGAAGGTAAGAGAACTATATGGAGAAGGATAATTTAAGTACGACATGTCTGGCTTAAAAATATAGGTTACATTGTTGCATATTTTGCCATATCTAATTGGGAATTTGATCATTAACATGTTGTTTAAAAACACACTTTTAGGAGGAATAGATCATAAACTTATAAGCTGTATGTCTTGTACTTTAACTGCTGCACTCTAATGGTATCATAGTTTAAAGGTTGAGACTAGGGATATGACGCAGCAGTGTTTTTTGTAGAGAACTAGTCTGTTAAGCTTTGTCCGTATTGTATTTAGTAACATAAGGGGGATACCATGTCACAAACTTATACATAAAGAAAAAACACAATTTAATACTAGTGGGAATCTTATGGTACATACTAAAATCACATTGTATTCCCCCGTTTATTCCTGGTCCAGGGGCATAGTGGGTAGGCACAGTGTAGGGACGGGAATAGTTAGATGCTTTCCAATGACACACTATAACAACACATACAAAAATCATAAATCTAAATTAACATACAGATCAGTTACAACAAGCATATCTATCACATAAATGGGGGAAACTGAAATGTGGAACGTTAAAGGACTACAAAATAAAGAAAAAAGGAAACTATTTTTGCATTTAGCCCTGAAAACCAAAGCTAATCTCATCTTAATACAAGAAACACATTTAACTTCAGAGCAATGGACAGATATTGGGGAAAAAAAAGTGGATAAGACAAATTATAGCTTCTGGAGACAAAACTAACAGTGCTGGGATGGCCATAATAATTAAAAAAAACATTTTCAGGATAAAATACTTGAAACTAAGGTTGACAAAGAGGGAAGGTGGTGTTATGTAACATTTACTAACACGGTATTTCCAAAACCCATAATGGTGTTAAATGTATATGCACCTTGTAGCAACCAGCATCTCTTTTTCATGTCACCGTACCCAATTCTACACCAACTGAAAGATCATTGTATAATAATTGGTGGTGACTGGAACACATATCAAAATCTAGGATAGGATAAATCGAACCCGACCAAACTACATAATAGACAAGCTACAGTAGCCTTAAATGAACTTAAACAAGACTTCAAACTGTATGACCCCTTTAAATATGAGGATAAAGATAACAAAACTGGGAATTACACATTCTACTCCCAATGCCATAAAATGTGGGCGAGAATAGACTTCTTTTTAATCTCAGACATACTCATTAACATGGACCCTACAATAGTCATACACACTAGATTTCTGTCAGATCATTCCAAAGTTACACTATCAACTGGGACAAAAAAAGGTTTTAAACAATAGAGCTAATAACTGGTCATTAAATCCTAATCTGCTCTTCAAAACAGATGTAGTAAAAGAGATTGAGGATATATTAAAAACATCCCTTGTAAATATCAATGGATATAGAATGGGCGTCGACCAAAACACAAATCAGAGGAACTTTCATTAAAAAAGCAGCATATTATAAAAAAAATCCAACTGAAAGAGGAACATAAAATAAAGGAGAAAATAGAACAACGTGAGAAAGAATTGATAAATAACCTTAATAATCAAATGGAAATGGACCTCCTAAAACTACAAAGCAACCTGTATATGCTCGAGAACAGAAATGTATCTTTTTATGAGTCATGACAGTTGGCTAATTATGCAGAAGAAGCCCAAATTCCTTCCAGAGCTTTGGCCAGAATTATTGCTCAACAAAAATCCACCTCCGTTATAGCAGAAGTAAATTACCAAGGGAAAGCTATACAAGAAATGAGGAAATTATCAAAGTATTTGAACAAATATATACTCAAACATATGGAGAACAAACTGTACAAGCCTCAAAGGAGGATAGGGATCTTTTTCTTCAAAAACTAAAATTCCCTGAACTAGATTTAGATCAACAAAAAAAAACTAACGGAGCCCATTTCTATTAACGAGTTAACCACAACAATTAAACATCTAAAACCACACAAGGCCCCAGGACTGGATGGTCTTACCTCAGAATTTTATAAATCCTTCAGTCCACTAGTTGTCAAATTATTATACCACGTGCTGAACTATATAATAAATAACAACATACATGATATTCACTTTAACGCGCCTCAAACTATTTTTATATTAAAAGACCAAGCAGACCCTAAAAATCCAGGTAGCTATAGACCCATCTCTCTTCTAAATATAGACACCAAGATCCTGACCTCCGTACTCGCAAACAGAGTTAAAAATCTGATAGAGAAAATCATTTCTCCAGAACAATCTGGGTTTACACCACGTAGACAGACCAGTGACAACACGCTAACATTAGAAGCGTTAATATCCTTTGCAAATCAGAGAAATACCAACATCTTCACAATGGTAGTAGGTGCCCACAAAGCTTTTGATAGGGTCAATCTTGAATTCTTGCTGCAAACATTCCCTCACTTTGACATACCTAAAAATTTTATACAGATCATTCAAATTCTCTATAGTAATCCATATACATCCCTATATATAAACAAAACATGGTCAAACAGAATTTTGATAAAAAATGGAACAAAACAAGGCTGCCCGCCATCACCCTTTCTTTTCAACCTTTACCTAGAACCCCTATTTCTATATATTAAGCAAAATGCATATCATAATCCCCCCTCAATACATAACTTCAAAGTTTATCTCTCAGCATTTGCAGATGACTTAAACATGTACTTTACTACACCAAGTTCAGACATGACCAAAATAATAAACACAATTGAACAATTCTCATACTTGTCTAACTACAAATTAAACCTTAATAAAACTAATATATTCCCCTTAAGGCAACCTAGACTCATCTCCCTAATACCTCTCTTAGACAAAATAAAAATAAAAGAAGAAACCAAATACCTGGGGATTACTTTCTTTCAGAATAACAAGGAATTCTACCAACATAACATAACTCTTAAATGGCAAAACATAACACAAGATGGAATAATCTTAAGCTACAGTTTTTGTCTAAAGTATTAATAATTAAAATGAACATACTAACTAGATTAATATATCTATTTATGACATCTCAGATAACTATACATAATAAATTCTTCAAACAAATTCATACCTTTCTAGCTAAATTTGTATGGGAACCTAAAAAGACCAGAATCTCCTATCAAAAACTAACACTTCCCAAGAACAAAGGGGGTCTGAACTTGCCAGATTTCAAAACCTACTACTCTATTATCAACACTAATAGAATACTGAGAATAGCAGAGTATGACCCCTTGGAAAAAACTGGTTCACCAGCCTGGGTAACAATATATACTATAGGTACATATAAACACTAGACATCAATCCCAAAGCGCTTCCCTTCTTAAATAAAAAAAGATTTGCAAGCCTATAACATAATAGAGCCACTAAAACAGTCTGTAAATATAACACAAAAACTTTTTCATTCCTTAAACCTTGGACAAGCTATGTTAATACTACAACCCCACCATAAAAATCCTAACTTAAAAGTAAATAACAAGATGCTAAACCTAGACGCCTTCCCTTGATTAAAACATAAGAGAATCAATATCTACCCATTCCTCAATAGCACATTTCATGAATTAAGAAGTAATCTAAACTTACCTAACATATATATAATAAATTAAAGACGAATCAAAGAGGTGTGTTCCAGTTACCTCCAAAACCTCACCATACTTGAAAGTGACATCGAAAACTGTACCCTACTTTGGAAGACTATGTTAATGTCAAGGAAAGCAATAATGAACTCATACAAAATGATGGGGGAAATCAAATTCCAGATTTTCTCTTCTCTAATTACTGGAGAAAATTAAAACCTGATATGGATGACCAGCAAATAGAAAAGGCAATCAACTTAACATTGAAAACTATTCCACTTAAAAAACTCTCTTACACGCAGCTCATGATTAATAATACTGCTTATTTCACCCCAGCAATTCTTCACAAATTCAATGCAACTAAGTCCTCATACTGTCCACACTGTAAAGACCAGATTGCAGACCTAATACATATATTCTGGAGTTGTAAATGCGTTTTCAAGCTTTGGAATTCCCTTAAGTTACAACTGCAAAAAATGGAGTATCAAGCATCAACACTAACATGGGAATTTACTCTCTTACACATCCTCCCGACCAACATCTCAGGAAAACAAACTAACTCACTTATAACGATTTTCTTATTAATGAAGCTATATATAGCTCGCAAATGGTTAGATCCTGGAAGTATCTCTTGGGAGGAATTCAAGAAATTTGCTATTAAACATCTACTAGCACATAGTATTGGACAAAAGAAACAAAAATATGAACGCCCGAGCAATTTGGGAACAGTCCTATAACATCTTATTAGCATAAAGCACCAGGTACACCATATCTTATGAACTGGAAGTATTCCCACGAGTATACAGCTTAACTATGGATGAAGTATCATTTTTGTATGTGCTGTTTTTTAGACTAATGACATTTATTGGGAAAGCATCTTTGTATATATTGTAATTAGGTATGTTGTATGGCCTACATATTTCTACTTTATCCACAATGTATAACATGCAAATGTGGTCATTTTGTAAATATGGAATGGTTATAGTTTTTGCAAATGTAAAACAAAAATAAAAATTATTGAAAAAAAAAAGAAAACTGCATTGCTGAGGCTTTGTTGTTCTGATAAAATGATATCTGTCTGCTTTTGCGGTGGTTCAGGAAAGTGATAAAGATGACCTAGAACTGACTGGTGAAGATTAGGGAAGAGATTAGTATTAAAGTTGGTATTTTAATTCATATTATGATTAATCATGAGTATAAAGATGCTGAGTTCTAATCTTCAATGAATTCCCTTGTTGCTGTTTTTCATAGAAAGTCGCTGACAGTGCCGATTTTGTGTGCAGGGAAGGATTTCTGTTTTTTTATATCGTAATGTTTTCTTTTGTCTGTGCTTGTGCAACAATGGAGTAAGTGTAAATAAGTAATTGGGTTTTTGGGGTGAAGTCCTCACATCAGGAATGCATATAGGCTTCTCTTACCGCAAGAAATACAAAGTGTTGACTAAATGACTGTTTGTTTTTGTCCTGTTCAAGTTAAATTGGCTTGTAACTCAATGAAACATAAGTAAAAAAACTGAAGTACCACCATGTTGTGTCTTTCGGCTTTTGCCCAAGTCATATATGATTACCATATTATACAACTCTTAATTTCGTAAAGTCATAAGATGCTACCCATATCATACCAACATTTTCTTTTGCCTATGTTGAATACTGCCTAAACAGCCTCAAGCATTTCTCTTTGTCTTTATTGTGTCTTTTTTATTTGTCATTAAAAATGACTTTGTTTTTGTTCTGTTCAAGTTATATTGGCTTATAACTCACTGATACATAAGTAAAAAAAACTGAAGTACCACCATGCCCAAGCAAGGGAGCCCACAGGATTTTTTGCAGGGGGGGGTGCAAACCCAAGCCCTGCCCATGCCACCCCACCCCCTCTGCTGCCCCGCCCACTCAGCCCCCAGCCATCATATATGATTACCATATTATACAACTCTTAATTTCGTAAAGTCATAAGATGCTACCCATATCATGCCAACATTTTCTTTTGCCTATGTTGAATACTGCCTAAACAGCCTCAAGCATTTCTCTTTGTCTTTATTGTGTCTTTTTTATTTTTCATTTCAAGTATCTGCTGCTGCATGCAGCTTTTTACATTTCACTACCATGTCATGGTATGCCATATGCTTAATTTGCAACATAATAATAATTAAATATCCGCAAGTATGTATTTGATGAGAGTGAAAAATGAAAGCAGTAATTCTTTCAAGCCAACTCTACTATTTTGACTTTAAATTAAATACACATATTGAAGAGGACTGGTTATAGCCCATCCAACCCTTCACCCATTAATTCAAAACTTCAGTTTAGAATCCATTACTGTGAACACAGCCCATCTGTGTCAGGTGTGCACACATGCAGTTTAGAAAGAGCAGTGATTATCATCCCCTCCCTTTCTCAAGAAGAAGCATAAATAAAATATGAAAAACAAACTGTAACCTAAAGACAGTTTAGCAGCATTGCCCTTAGTCTTTTTATAGTTCCACTGGTATTATACTGTCCTCTCTTAATTTCTTAAAATTGCCTCCATCTTTGATGGAGTACCAAACCTTCTGTTACTGTGTGTTTGCTAAATATGACACGCCCAGTCTGTCAGTGTGACAGGTACTGTAACAAGTATAGTTGGCCAGTGAAAGACACTAGGGTCCAAGGTGATCCCAAAGTACTTCTGCTCAATTATTAATGGTGGTGGGTTGCTGTCTGAATCAGTAATAATTAGATTTGAGGATTTTGGGGAGTTTTTGCATCTATGTCATGATTTTAAATGTCAGGGGATTGATCAGGAGCATATTTTTATTCATCCAGTGGCATAAATCTGTAAAGCTAGATTATAGTTTCTTAACGAAGGATCAAGGTGTTCTTACACAATTCAAGTAGTAAGATATCCTCTGCATAAAGGACCAAGTTGAGTAGAGGCAGGTAAGCCGATATGTCACTGATGAATAAGGAAAATAACAGTGGATCAAGGCCTGAACCTTGCAAGACTGCTGTGGGACTCCTATGTTAATAGTACTTTCACTCAAAAGGCAGGTTCCAAGGTGTACTTGGAATGTTGTTTTTGAGTCGACTTTGAAAGTTTCTTATTGTACTCAGACCAGAACTGAATTTGCTAAGTCTGTAGAGCTGTAGAGAAGCAGGTTATGATTTACTGTTTTAAATGCTCTTGTCATATCAATGAACAGACCCCCTCCCCCGTTAGTTTGGCGTCATTCATATTGTTATAAATGGTGTCTGTGTCTGTGTTTAATGCTGTCGTGGTAATGAACAAATTCCTGAAACCATGTTATCACAAATTCCAAATTTGATTGTGTGATCCCAGAGTTCTTTGTAAGTTTTCAAAGATTTTTGATATAGGCCACAGGTTTGCTGTAAATCTATAATCTAAGTATTCCTTAGGATTTCCTTTTTTGTGGAGGGGGATGATGTGCGGGAAAATAGTGTTGCTTCCTTAAGTGATATTTGTTGATTAAAATAGTATATACTTATGTATTTGTTTATGTCGGTGAGGTCCTGTATAGATATGTTGTAAAGAATTTTTGATCATTGTGATGCAGTTTTTATTAGGCCGCAGTGGTGCACGGTTAGCGTTATCGCCTTGCAGAAAGAGGTTCTCCCGTTCGATGCTCGGCTGGAGCACCTTCTGTGTGGAGTCTGCATGTCCCCCCCATGGTCGAGTGATGTATAAAGACATGCAGGTAGGTGCGTGCGTGAATGGGTGTGCCTTCTTTGAAGGTTGGGCATCGGGCTGGCAACTCGGAACCCTAAAAATCCACTGCCAATCATTAACTGACCGGAATTCCGCTGTGGTGACCCCTAACTGGGAAAAGCTGAAAGACATTACAAGATGTACAAGACATTTAATGTTACTGAAGTAGATAACAATGATGTTCCTTTTGATCTTTGGTAAAGTTTTTCATTTCTTTCAGATAAGATGTACAAGATGTGTAATGTTAAATATAGCATTCTGTGTGTACTGCAGTGATTTATATTATTTGATTTCAAATTATGGCAAATTCACTACATCTCATACTTATTATGCTTTATTCAGCAATGTTTCCTTTTCGGTATTATTCTGACAGACCCTTCCTTGTGGTATTATGCTAGCAGACTGCCATGTATAAATGTTTAGTAAATGCTTAACAATGACTACCATAATACACATTGCTGTTTACCATTCTGTTTGACAATGTTCATTATTTCCACCTTCTGATGGAGTGGTTAGATATTGTATGGAAGTCTTATGGACATCCACAGAAGGAGAAGAAGAAGAAACAACAGTGGACTGATTCCAGTAAAAATATTAACATACATTTAAAAATGGCTTTTGTGCCTTGACTACAGCCTTCAGTGAAATATAGAAACTGTAAGAACCTTGCTGCACATGTGAAAAAAGCCCTAATTAAAAGATTAGTAGAAATGGGTAACTAACCATATTAGCTTTTCCAAAAGCATTAAAGACCTTCAGGCCCCACAATGTTTGGTTTACTAATGAATAAGGTCTGTCTATACAAATTATAACTGATGTACTGAATCTGTATAGCAGAAACATTAATGTTATCCAACACAGTCACTCCAAGTAATTTATAATTTGAATCATACTTATCATAAAAATATTACATTAAAGGGTCCTCAAATTTACAGGTTTTATGTCCTCCAAATGATCGCAGAGTCTGGTCTTAAATATTCTAAGGTGGAAAATGTATACCAGATCATAGCATACCCCTCAACTGTCCAGACTTTAACAGAATGTCCAGATTCTTACCTCATATTATTGGTCTGTTCCCTCATAAAATTTCTATATTACTGGCAAAACACTGGGGATCAAAGTCACTAAATAATGGTATACATGTGAGTTTCAGACTTGTATCCTTCACAAAATAATCAGACTTTACTATCTGGACACCACCCTCAGCTGAGAGAAAGAAAGAACCTTCCTGACAGGGGGGTGATGATTCCTCAGAGAGTGAAGGGAAGTAGTGGGCCAATACTGCCAAATGTCCTCTCCCATATACAATATGATGTGGATACTTGCTGGCTTGGTTTTGGTGGATCTTGACAATGGAAACCCCAATGTATGTGGCATAGAATTACTTCAGAAGAGTGTTTGATTTTGCTTCACACAAAAGACTAACAGGCAAACTGGAGAGACTTTGAGAAGGAAATAGTTTAGCTAGATGTGTAACAGGGTGACTGAGCATCACAAAGCCAAAAACAGTAGAAGGGTCCAGAGAAGCCAGGGGAAAAGGGGATGAGTATAATTCTGCAGGGGTTCATAGCTGAAGTATTACTGTTCTGTATCTTTGTCCCAGACATCACAATGGGCATTGAATGCAAGACTGACTTATGAGACATCACACTGTGCAATGGAAATTGGCATTATTCACAAATATGTTAATCCTAAGGTAACAGACTTAGTAAAGGTAGGGTATAAGACCTCAAGAAAATCTGAAGAGCCTGGCAAAGTGGCAATTGAAATTAAGTAAAGGGAAGTGTAAACCACTTCATCTGCACTAAAATAACCCCATTGTTGAGTAGCAGTTGGCAGAAGTGACTTAAAACACATGGAAGGAAAAATACATTGAGGTGATAAGTAGAAGTGAATTATCTGATGCAAAATGAGGTAGATGTAGCCAGGGCCAGTAGAATACTAGGCCATATCCTGTAGGGGATTGCAGTTAATTAAGTAGTAGTAGTAGTTTGTGTTGCCCTTTTACAAGACCCATGGTCAGGTCACAGCTGGAATACAAGATTCAGTTCTGGTACCTGCACTGGGAGAAGGAAAATAAAGGTGGTCAAGCTGTACAGAAAGGCTACCAGGTAGTAAAGGGAATGGATAGTAAGGAGAAAACTTGGTGGGGGGGGACTAATGTGGTATGAGTCTGTCAAATGTAATAGAGGACATTGTGATGGGGGATACAGCTTAAGAAGAAAGGAGGAGCACCGCTATAAGGGTGATGGCATGAAGTTCATCTCAGACATTGTAATTTCTCATGGAGAAAAAAAAGAACAAATGGAGCAGTTTATTCCAGGGAGAGGAGAGTTGGAGTGGTGAACTATAAGCCTGTGAAGGCCTTCACTGGGTGAGAGATTAGGAAATGGGGCATGGGAGGGCCACTGCTAAATGGGTAGCAGTGCAACTCACAAGGGTCTAGTATTGTTACAGCTGTAAAACTAACATGCAATACATTTTTAATGGTGTGTAAAAAAAAAATGGTATGCATAACGTTACACAGGCATTGTAATGTATTTATTTTGATTTTTACCTCCTTATAAATATTTCCATTCTCATTGCTATAGCACCTCTCACTGTAACTAGTGATATTGTTCCACGTTTTGTGATTATTACCACTGTGACTAGTACTGTGCATGTTTCATTATTTACTGTGTTCCATTTGCCACTGCATGTGTTTACGTAATAACACTGTTTTGTAGTCTGTATTTCCACATCAGATCTGTGGAACTTTTCTGCTGAATGTCTGTACCCATTTATTGAACTTTTTTTTTTTTATTTATCATCCCTAAGCATAACTGGTTTGTAGGGTCCACCATGAATAATTGACACTGGAATGGTTGGAAATAGTTAATATTTGGACCTCCTCAGAGAGTGAGGTTATGCAGGCAAGCATTATATGCCCTTCCATATCAGTGTTGCAGTATTCTTCACCTAAGTGATCTCATGCCAAGGATAGACCAATGTTTGGCTAATATACCAAAGCCTTTCATTCTTATAGGTGCCATATGTTACACATATGCTCCCCGTACAAGGTATAGGGCATAAAGAGGACGTACAGATATACACACTCTGAACTACTTTGTCACTAGTCAGAATGTCATTACTGTGTCAGTCTGAATGCTCTTATGCTGTACAGATTACCAAGCCATTTTTTCAGGCAGGTGCCCCAAAGGGTTTTCTTCTCTTCCTTCTTACTATTGTTTAGTATTGTGTTTGTCATCCATAAAGGAAAAAATGTCAGTTTGAGAGGCAGATTACCCATAAAGATTGTCATGACTAGTGTCTTTTTTGTTGTGCTCTCTCTCTCAGGTGTTTGTGCCTAACACCCTAAGTAGTCACCTCTCCTCCTTGTCCATGTATGTCAGTGATGGTGAACCTTTTAGGCTCGGCGTGTCAAAACTTCAGAAAATGCCTATCTTGACTGCTGGCGTGCCCCCCCCCGACAAAAGAGAAACAATTCTTTACATATTCATTTGTTTAACAAAATACATTCCAATCATGTGTGCTGTTCTGTATTAAAAAGTAAAAGAAAAATCAGTGACTTACAATAGAGAAAACAATATGTGCACTTAATTGGGCTTAAAATAGTGAACCAAAAGTTGCCCTACTTTTAACAGTAATTTTGAATGGAACTGAAAAAAAAATATGGAACGCATTACAAGTGATGTGATTAACATCAATTAATGGCTTTTTTTTTTTTTTGGCCGAGTTTTAAGTGCAGGGTCACATATTTCTTGTATTTTTGTTCATTCAGTTGCTTTAGTGAACACTGGTGTGTCACCTTTCACACGCGTGTCATAGGTTCACCATCACTGATGTATATTGAGAACCAACAACTTAAGTTGTTGGCTCAGGGTGCTATGGCAGAATTCTGCATATCGATTTTCCAAGATGAAGGCCCAAAACGACAGGCCTGATCCGGCTGCTGTCCAACTTCCCCCAGATGTCTTTCTAGAGGCTAGTTGAAGCCCTAAAGACCATTCAATGCTTGTTTCAGATTCTGTTCTGCTCTTGATGTAGAGTGGGACCTCTTCTAATGTCTGAGGGACTGAGGAGGATTCCTCAGATTTTAGTAAGGGAGGAAATTCCTACCACCTTTATAGTCACATTAAGGGTCTGACCCATTGAGGGTTTTTCATGTGGATGTCCCATGGAAAAAGAAGCAGAAGACAAAGCATATTTCCCCTGTTGTAAAGGATCCCCAATGTGAATGGCAGGATTTTACTGAGGATTTATTTAATGCTTTGATGGCCATGGAGCCTCCTGAGGGGGGGGGTCTCTCTTCCTGCCCCCCCATGGTCTTCCACTCCTGTTAAGAGGCCTAAGGAATTGGATTCCTCAGATGAGGATTTGGACTGTGGGGAAGAACCCCTTGCCTATTCGCAAATTCCTACACCCCCAAACTATGGTTCGGAGGAAGAGTATTCTTTGAATACCGACTCCCCTTTGGAAGAGTTATGTCTTAAACATCTGCAGTCCCTCCTGTTCCAGCTGCCCTATTGAATACTTTTTCCTGCAACTTCTGTTGTCCCTCTACTCTCAGCTTCCTGTGCCAAAGAAAGGTTCTACAAGGTACCCGAGTGCTACAAGTTACTTTATAAGTGTCCTCCTGCTGATCCTTCAGTGTGGTATCAATTTCTTCGGACAATCCCTCTATGTTGTTGCCATCTACCAAGCTCTTCCTTCTGATAAGGATAATAAGACTATGGAAAGGTTAGAAAAGAGGATTTACACTGCTGCCACCATGTCCTTTAGGGCCATTAACTACCAGACTCATATGTTTTGGCCCTCCTTTCCCAAGTTTTTAAGTTAGTTTCTGGCCTTCCTGACTCTTGAGGGGAAGGCTCTAATTTTTTAGGCTCCACTTCTAAAACTGCCCACCAACCTGTTAGGTTGCACTTCTCGATGTGCCTGCCAGGCTGTTAGGCTGCACTTCTTGAGCTGCCCACCAACCTGTTAGGCTGCACTTCTCGAGCTGCCTGCCAAACCTGTAAGGCTCCATTTCTCAAGTCGCCCCGCTCTCATTAAAATACAGCTATGATGCTGCTGCTGCCTCTTCCAGGGCTGCTGCCTTTGGCTGAGTGATGAGGTGTTATTCCTGACTGTCTTCTGGCCTTGCCAGATGACATCAAGGCCAAACTTTTGGATGCTTCTGTAGATAACAAAAGTATTTTCGGGACTGCTGCTGCTGACTTAAAGTCCCTCCAGGATAAGGGTAAGGCTTTGCAGGAATTGAGGTATATTTTTGTTTCCCCCAGTCCCAGGTTTCACAGGAACTATCCTTCCAAGTCTGCTTTTGTTCATAGACAGACTCTCACCCCCCAAGGGTAGGAAGGGTTCATGCATGTTCCTCCTGCTAAGTCTACTCAGACTCCTTCCTCCCAGAAACCTTCCTTTCAGGATAAGCCTGCATGTTCTTTGTGTTTCACTGTTGCAGTCCTGACTATTGGGGATTTCTTGCCCTGAAAGCCCTTGGTTCACCCAACTACCAGAGAAAACTGTTTTCGCCTCCCAGACTGGCATACACTCTTACCGATGTCAGCACATTCAGGTATAAAGGGAGCAAGTTTGCATCATCACTTTTGTCTTTTCTTGCCATCAGAGCCTGAAGCAGTATACAGTTGCATGTGTCAGTCAGTCCGCACCAGAGAGTTGACATTGGAAAGATAAGTACCCCCTTGGGGAGCTCTTTTCTGTTTCACTTAATTCTTGTCAGATTAGGTAAATAATTGTCTTCGTTGTGGCAAACAAGTCCTACACAGAGACTTCCATACTGTTTGTGTTTCTTGCTTAGGCCCAGACCACAATGTCCCTAATTGTCATTTTTGTGTTAGGTTTAACGCTAGAATGATTTGACATAGGGCCAAATTCTTAGCTCATTTTCTAAGACAAGAATCTGTTGAACCATAAGAACCACTCTGCAAACGCACTAGGTGCTTCCCGACAAGTAAAAAATGATAGTCACCACAATGTCCATTGCGCAATGGAAACCAGATTTAATAGAGATTAATAACCGTTAAAAACTTGACTTAGCGCTTTCGCCCATAAAAAAAATAAAGGCCTTCACTTTTTATGGGCTAAAGCACTAGCTCATGTTTTTTTACTGTTATTAATCTCTATTAAATCTGGTTTCCATTGAGCAGTGGACATTGTGGTGACTTAATCATTTTATATCTGTTGAACCGTGTCCGATGGAGTCCGCCTGTCATCCAGATCTTGAGCTGTGTAAATGCAAAAAAGAGAAGAAACTTAAGCCAAAGTCACAGAATGACCATCACTCCCTAGCTGACTCTCCTGCTAGACCAGTGATGGTGAACCTTTTGGGCTCAGCGTGTCAAAAATTTGGAAAATGCCTATCTTGACTCTGTTGGCGTGTCACCCCACCCCGAACAAAAGAGAATCAATTCTTTACATATTCATTTATTTAAAAGAAAATAAAGTCCAATCATGTGTGGTGCTATGTAATATAAAAGTAAAAGAAAAATCCGTGACTTACTATAGAGAAAACAAAATATGCAGTGATAATTGGGCTTAAAATAGTGCACCAAACAAAAAATTACCCAACTTTTAATAGGAATTTTGAATTGAACTAAAAAAAATATGGAATACATTGCATTTGATTTGATTAACATCAATTAATGACTTTTTTGTTTCCGAATTTTAATAGATAAGTGTAGGGTTACACATTTCTTGTGTTTTTGTTCATTCAGTTTCTTTTGTAACACTGGTGTTGGTGAACGCTGGTGTGTCACCGAAAATGTCTTGGTGTGTCACCTTTGAAATGCGTATCATAGGTTCACCATCACTGTGCTAGACTGGTGATTGTTGAAGAAGGTGAGGTGCCTTTGCAGCCCCCTTCGACATTTGAAACAGCTACTCAGGCCTCTGTTGAGACCTATTTGGCGTTTGACATGCCTTCAGTTCCTTCAACTTCCACTGCTCACATTTTCAGCTCATTTGTTGGGTCTGAGGCTGCTCAGCAGGCTATTGCTTCTGATGAGCATTCATTAACCATCGATAGAGTGAGGCCTAGGCTTACACCAGTGCATTTCCACAGAGAGTCAGGAGCCAAGGTGTCTGACACACCAAGGCCTAAGGCCAAACCCACCCTAAAGAAAGGCAGTGTGGAAAGGCCTCCACCTAAGGGCTGCCAGTTATGGGGATCCCAACTGGATTTGATTGAGGTGGCTGAGGGCTTATTTAACATTGTAAGGGCCAGATAGACCACAGGTGAAGCCAGATCTATATTACATGATTGAAGTTTCAAACCTTCGAATTTGATATGGTCGACACCATATAATAGAAATCTTAAAACTTTGAAAATGTAATAAAACACAAAAACCTACAAAAAACATTTAAATGCTCCAAGCAGGGGGGCAAGCCCCCGCAGCACCCCCCCGCACCCCCTGCTACTTAAATATGCCAACTCCGAGATTGCACTATAGTGCAGAAAAAGGAAATCTTCCCTTCCCACGCTGTATGGAGATCTCAGTTAAAAGATTTGAAGTTTCAAGACGTCGATCATATGGTGTCGGCCATATCAGATTCTAAGTTTTGAAACTCAGATCTTCTGACATAGACCCGGTGAAGCCACCCTAGGAAAAAGGAAAAGGAGTGACTGTATTGATCTTTACCCAGATCCCTTACTATCTGAGGAGGATTCAGACTTTGAAGACTCTGGCTCAGAGGAAGGACCTTCTTACACATCCTTTGAGGAATCAGATTCTGAGGAGAACCTTCCCTCAGCTTTGCCTCCAGAGGATCAAACTTTTGGGGAAACTCTTCATACTATGAAGCAGCATTTTCAGTGGGAAGCACAAGATTATCCACAGTCCAATAAGAGAGTTAGGGAGTTCTTGGACCTCCCTGAGCACAAACCTTTAGCTATCCCTCCCATTTTGGAAGTGGTAGAGGATGTTTTCTGTGATGCCTCCATGAACCCTGACTCACTTTCCCCTGCTCCTAGGAAACCAGAGAGATTTTATAGGGTACAATACACCCAGAGATATCTGTTTAAAAATCCTTTGTCTGGTCCAGAAGTTGTTACTCCAGGACTTAAAGTGGCTAGGGCCACTGACTCCAAGAATCCCCTGCCCACAGGTAAGGTGAGTAAGGGCCCTAGACAGGTTAGAAAAAAGGTATACACCACCACTATTATGTCTATAAGGGTCCTCAACTGTCAATTCCATATGATCAAATATCAGCAAACCATCCTGGATCAGCTCAAGCAAAAAATTTCAACCATGGGGATAAATAATCTTTCTAAGGAACTTTTGGACTTGTCACTACACTTCCCAGGTGGCTAAACACTCTTTGCATTTTGGCTTTGATTGGTTCAGTAATTAGGAGACATGCATGGCTTAGGGTGCAATCTCTCCCTGATCATGTAAATGCTAACCTTTTGGACACTTCTCTTGACAAAGACAGACTGTTTGGAACAAAAGCTGAAGCAGTACTCAAAAAGATGGAAGACAAGGCAAAGTCCAGACAAACCGTTAAGAACGTCCAGCAAGTACAACCACCTAGGTTCAGCAAGAACTTTTCAGCCAAGGATTGGTTCTTTCCAACCCAGCCTAGGAGCATCAAAAGGACGGACCTTCCAGGCAAAGGCATCACCAACAGAGATCAAGGCAATGGACCTCTAAAACAGCCAGGCAAGGGAGTTCTAGGTCACATCCTCAGCTAGAGAGTAATTATGACTCTCTCCCTTCGCTCCACCCGCCTACCACCACCACCCCAAAACTAGAAGGAAGACTGTCTCTCTTCCTCCAAAACTGGACCCACATTACTTCAGATCAATTAGTTCTAAACATGATTGCAAATGGTTACAAACTCACTTTCAAAGAGCCCTTAGTATACTCAGGTACCCCAAATCAAAAACTCAGGCTCTTGAACAGATACAGATTCTGTGTTCTCAGGGAGCAGTAGAGCCAGTTCCAGAGGAACAAAGAGGGAAAGGCTTTTACTCAAGGTTATTCCTAGTCACAAGAAAAGAAGGATCTTGGTGCCGTATTCTGGACCTGTCCAGCTTAAACCAATTCCTCAGGATACCAAAGTTCAATATGCTTACACTTCAAAAATTATGATAACCCCTCAAGCCTTCATGGTCTCAATAGACCTAAAGAATGCCTACTTATACATTCCTATTCAAAAATCACACACAAGCTTTCTTTGCTTCACAGCAAGCTCCTCTCACTATCAGGTTTCAGTTCTGCCCTTTGGGTTGTCTACTGCTCCAAGGGTTTTCACAAAGTATTTGGCACCAGTCATTGCTTACTGCAGCACCAGAGGGGTCCAGATTTACCCTTACCCGCACAATTGCCTAATATAAGCTGCAGACATTCCAAAGATCAACAAAGATCTGAAATTCACGAAGGACCTCCTGACTTCTCTTTGGTTCACTGCAAACCTCAAGAAATCCAGCCTGGTTCCATCCAAACAGATGGCCTTCCTGGGAGCTCTCCTGGACTCTTCCCTCCAGTGGGCCTTCCTCCCCCCAGACAAGGTCACCTATTTAACGAGTTACTTCCTTCAGATACAGGAAAATCAAAGCATCACAGCCATGGAATTCCTCAGATCACTAGGGTTCATGGCATCTTGTATTCTCATGGTACCCCTAGCCAGGCTGCACATGAGGAAGCTGCAGTGGTACCTGAAGAGCATGTGGTGCCAGAGCTGTCAGTCAGTGGATGGCCAAATACCCTTGCTACCTTGCCTCAAGCAAGAGTTCGCATGCTGGACACAGGCTTGTACCCAAAATCAGGGCCTGCCCCTTTCAGATTCTTATCCCAGGGGCAAATCCTCACCACAGATGCCTTGGAGGGCCCATACCGAATACCTCCAAATTCAAGGATTGTGGCCTGCTGAACACAGGAGGAGGCAAATAAATTGGAAAGAACACATGGCGGTAAAAACCGGGTTACTGACCTTCACGGATAAATGGGACCCAGGGGTCCTAGTAGTCCAAACAGACAGTACCACAGTCATGTGGTACATAAACAGGAAGAATGGCATGCATTCCTAACCCCTGTGCTGTCTAGCCATGCAAATATGGGGAGTCAGCACAGTCCCTAGGCCTGCACCTTATGGCACAATACCTGCTGGCTGAAAAGAATAGCTTGGCAGACAACTTTAGCAGAAATCTGACAGACCCCGACAAATAGCATCTCCATCAGGAAGTTTTCCACACACTAACACAACAATGGGGCGGGGGTCATCAGGTGGACATATTTGCCAGGAAGGACAACACTCGCCTGGAGAAGTTCTGTACCAGGATAAGGCAGACATCTGCATGGAGAACAGATGCCTTCTTCTTCCCTTGGACTCACCTCTTCATTTATGCCTTCCCACCACTACCCCTGTTGCCTCTAGTGCTTCTGAAGATCAGGGAGGAGGGCCCAAAGGCCATCCTAATAACACTGGACTAGCCCAGGCAGCACTGGTTCCTTCTCCTCCTCAAGCTCACCACTCAAAACCTTTGATGTTACCACAGAGGGTGGACTACCTCACCCAGAACAAGGGCAGTATTGTGCACCTCAGCCTTTACACTCTCAGCCTTTTTTATTCTGCAGTGCCCTACTGCACCTCCATCTTGAGTCAGCAGGTACAGACCATTTTAAGAGAGTCTAGAAGGCCTAGCACCAGGAAATCTTACTCAGCCAAATGGAAAAGATTCTCTGTTTGGTGCCAGAAGCCTGGCTTCAGCCAAATTCTGTTAACATTCCTAACATTCTGGAGTACCTGGTCAAACTAGTGGACAAAGGTGTCTCTTATTCCTCCATCAAGATACATGCCTCAGCCATCTCTGCCCACATCCATAGTCATCCTTTTATTTATTCTCGCCCTTTGCTGAAGCAATTTCTTTGGGAAGTTATTCACATTCGACCCCCCAGGAGGAAATCCACCCCTCCTTGAGACCTCAACTTTGTCCTAGAAAAGTTAACTTTGCCTCCTTTTGAGCCTGCAACTTCTACCACCTTAAAGTTTCTTACCTGGAAAACCTCAGTGCTACTGGCAATCACTTCAGCCAAGAGGCAGGCCCTAATGGCAGTGGAGCCTTTCACTGTCTTCCATAAAGACAGGGTCACCCTCTGAGCAAATGCTTCCTTCATGATGAAGGTGGTTACTAATGTCTCTCTGAATCAGGCCATTCATCTACTTACCTTCTTTCCCAACCCTCAAAATAGAGGGGAACGATTACTACACTCTCTGGATGTACATAGGATACTATGCTTCTACCTGGACCTGACTAAATCATTGAGGAAAACGGACAAGCAATTCATTACTTTTGTCCCAGGCTCAGAAGGAAAACCAGCTTCTAAACAGACTATTTCCAAATGAATTTCCCACTGCATCTCTTTCTGTTACAGCCATCATGGCAAAAAGCCCCCTGACTTGATTACGTCATACTCTACTAGGGCCACAGCTACTTCTACAGTGTTCTTCAAAGGGTTCCCATTAAGAACATCTTGGAGGCAGCCTCTTGGGCTTCTGCGCATACCTTCACTAGGCACTACCACCTGGCAACCCTCTCCAAGTCTAGAGCAGGTTTTGCATCTGCAGTCCTGCAGGGAATCCTCACCTCTCCTTAATCTTCTGCCACCCTCAGTAAAGCTTTAGGAATCTTCCCAACAGTCAGGACTGCAACGGTGAAACACGAAGAACATGGTACATTTGTGTACACTTACCATAAATTTAGATTTATTTATTTATTTATTTTACTTTGTTGGCTGGGCTAGTCTAACTGGATACATGTCCATTTTCAGTAGAGGCCCAGGGAGATGAGCTCCAAGCGTTAGTAAATTACAAAAAGATTACAATAGTTAAAAAAATGACTAAATTCAAATACAAAGAAATTAAAAATTAAGAGAATCAAAAATTGTTTCTGTGAATAATACATTGAGTACAAGAGAATTCTGAAGTAATGATTGGCAAGAATCACAAGGGCTAGAATAAGGTTAGATTCTATTGAATAAAGCTGTAGAGGACAAAAAGGTTAGAGAAAAGGGTATAGAAAAAAGAGCATTAAGGGGGAAAAGTAGGGTTTAGTCTGGTTTAGAACAGGGACAAAGCCAATGAAATTTCAGATGTTCTTTGAGATGTTTCTTGAAGAGTGGTGTGGATGAGAGCGACGTGAATGTACTAGGAAGATTGTTCCAGATTTTACCCACAATGTTAGTAAAAAGTGAGTCCCCAGCTTTATTGTTTGATTTAATATTGGAGATTAATAGCTTATTTGCTGAGCGAAGTGTTGCAAGATTTCTATATGGGGAGATCAGGTTGGAGAGGATTGGGGTATTGTTTGGGTGATGAAGAATATTATCTGAGATAAGCAGTTGCTTATACAGTAGATGGTTTTGTAGTTCTGACCATCCAAGTTGTTTAAGGTTGTGACAGTGGTGGGTTCTGAAAGGGGTGGCAGTGACAAATCTAGCTATGTTATTATAGCTGGTTTCAAGCTTGCTTAGATTGTGTTTTGATTGATGTATATGGCGGAAGCATAGAATAGAGTAGAAGTTAGGTGAGTTTGGGCAATGGAGGTTTTAGCTAGTGCTGTGAGGAAGGGTTTGATTCTATACAGAGAGCCTAGTTTTTTATTGACAGTCTGTATAGTATTGTTGATATGTTCGTCGAAGCTGAGGTTATTATCTAAGGTTAGATGTTCCAGTGTTTGAATCAACCAAGGACCCTACACCTCTCAACCCCTGATTTGGGTCCACTTTACCTTGGTTCACCTAAGGTACACTTGGGGCCTCCTTGGATCCGCACAAACTTGGTCCTTCTAGGATACACTTGGGTGTTCCTTCTAAGCAGGTCAAGAAAATACGGAAGTGATGACACAGGCTGGGTTGCCTTTTATACCTAACCGTCAGACGTCCGTAAGGGTGTACACCAGCCTGGGAGGCAAAACCAGTTTTCTGTGGTAGACAGGTCTGCCAAGGGCTTTCACGGCAGGAAATCCCCAACAGTCAGGACTGCAGTGGTGAATACATGAACATCTACATTTATGGTAAGTGTAAACAACTGTACTTTCTAGTTGATGTTTTGCCTTCCCTTCCACTTAGCCAGGTCCCCTTGTCTGTTCGCCTTTCCATGTCTCTTCCAAACTGACTTTAGATCACTTCAGAGTTTTGGGCTCTTTTGATTATCCATTGGGGATATTTCATGGTTTGGAAATCCCTTTCTCCCTTTTCAGGCATTCCTTAGCTTCCTCAGGAACAGTTTGCTCATTTTCCAGAGGTTCTGCAGTCCATTTTGGATCAGGGCACTACTCAGCTCATTCCACCCACCCAGCTGGGGAAAGGGCTTTACTCCAGAATGTTTTTGGTTCCTTAGGAGGAGGGTACATGGAAACAAGTTCTGGATGTTTCTGTCCTCAACACCTTTCTCAAGATTCCTCCTTTTTGGATGTTGTCCCCTAAGACTTGGTTTACTCTTCTTCTTCCTCAGGCCTTCCTGGTTTCTTTAGATCTCAAGGATGCCTGCACTCACGTTCCTGTTCAGGAAATGTTTATGCTTCTCTATTTCTTCCTTGAACTTTCAGTTTTCTGCTTTGTCCTCTCTACTAGCCTAAGGGTACTCACCAAATGCTTTGCTCCTTTCATTGCTTTTTTGCAGGCTTCACAGCATACAGATTTTTCTCTACCTAAATGATCTGCTTGTTCATGCTCCTCATCCCAGCAATCTGCTGCAGGATCTACAGTTTACAATTTGTCCTTTACACAGTCTGGGGTTCACCATAAACCTTCAGAAATCAGTTCTGATGTCTTCTCAGGATCATATTTTCCTCTGTTGCATGCTTCAGACCATTCCCATGCTGGCATCTCCCCCTACCCCCAAGGTTCTGTCTTTGACGGCCTTCCTCCACTCTTTTCTTCCTCTGTCATCGGTCACAGCCAGGGGGTTTCTTAAAGTTCTGAGATTTATGGCCTCCACCATTCCCATGCTCCCTGTCGCCAGGCACCATATGGAGAAGTTACAGTGATACCTCATATCAGTGTGGCTGCAGCATTGCCAGCCCCTGGAGTTCTTTGTTCCTTTTCTGCCTTGTCTCAAGCTTGAGCTGCAGTGGTGGATTCATCAACTCTCTCAATACGGGCCTTTCCTTTCAAGCTCCAATTCCCACTCGGGAGCTATTCACAGATACTTCAGACATGGGGTGGGGAGCATCTTATGTCCCCTAAACGTCCAAAGGTCTGTGGCCTCCTTATCAGAGGACCATTCATAGCAACATCAAAGGGATGAGGGCTCTGCTTTTATCTCTGCAAGTCTTTCATTCCCTCTTTCGTCTCATGCCCTTCAAGGTCTTCCTAGATGATACCATAGTGATGCGATAGGACCCACCATCTGCCTGCTTATTGATCTATCTCCATTGCACACTATCTCTTCGGGTCTGGGATTTTGCTATCTGGTATCAGGTGACTCTTCAGGCAGTTTATATTTCCTCAGAGCACAACCTCATTGCAGACTCTATGATCAGGTCCAGAACATAGGCTCAAGAATGGATGCTTCGCAGAGATGTGTTCCTAGACATTGTCCATTGGTAGCGTATTCCTCAAGTAAAGCTTTTTGCCTCCCCTCTGAACAGACAACTTCCTCTATCCTGTTCCAGAGTTCCAAGTCCTCTGGCTTGGAAAGTGAATACTGTTTTTCTTGGAAGGGAATGTTTTTGTATGCCCCCCCCCCTGTTGACATGTGTTCTGCACAAGATCAGGCAAGATTCCCCAAAGTCTTTGTGGTGACTCTCTTTTGGATCAGACAGCATTGCTTCCCCTTCTTACTCACTTGGCCATACCAATCACCACAAGTTACCTCACCGGGTGGATCTTCTCACACAAGACAAGGGATCTGTTGTTCATCCTCCCCTATTCTTCAGTTGACTCTGTGAGTGACAGGATTTTAATCCCTTTTAAGCAGCTTTTTTTTCTGAGGACATGTTCTGGATTCTGCAGGAGGGCAGGAAACCCACTGCCGGGAAATCTTACATGTCTAAATGGAAATGATTTTCTTTCTGGTGCCTCTCTCACCATCAGGATCCCCTGTTGAGGTTCCTTTGCTTCTGTTTTATTGTGTGATCTGCTCCATGATGGGTTGGCATATTCTTCAGTTAAAGCTCACCTATCAGCAATATCTGCTCATCTGCCCTTGAATCCACCTTTAGAGTTGAGGTCACACAGATTCTTAAAGGTGTCCTTCATATCAGGCCTCCCTGGAAGGTTATTCCACCTTCCTGAGACCTTAAGTTTGTTCTTGAAAATTTGACTCCAACTCCTTTTGAGCCTGCTCTCTCATCTTCCTTACAGCATTGTACTTGGTAGACTGTTGTTCTTCTGGCTCTTACTTTAGCCAAGAGAGTGTCTGAACTTCAGGCTGTCACGAGTATTCCTCCTCATTTGTTTTTTCGTAAAGACAGGGTGCCTCTTTGTATGAATATTCCTTTTATGCCCAAGGTGGTCAATGAGTTGTCTCTCTTAATCAGTCTCTTCATCTCCCCTCCTTTCTTCCTTATCTGCAGTCTGCCATTGAGAAGGTTCTTCACACCTTGGATTTGCATAGACAACTCGGATGGTTGCCTCCTCTGGTGTGCCTTTTCAAGGGTTTGGATACCAATTCCATTCTCAGGGTTGCTACTTGGTCTTCCATTCATTCTTTCACTAAGTATTACAAGTTGGATGTTATTTCCAGGGCTATCCTACATGGATCTGTAGATGTCTCTTCTGCGCCTTCCTTCTCCCAGGCTTCCTGTTAAACTTTTGTGCTCTCCCTTTGGTGAACAATACTGCAACAGTAATATGGAAGGACATAGTACAGTTGTGTAAAATCTTACCATAACAGTAGATGCCCTCCTCTTCACTGTTGCAGGATTCGGTCTTTCCCTCTGACTCCTCTGTCCTAGCTCTTGGCCTGTATTTCTGTTGGCCTCCTAGTTAAGGTGTCCCTCTTCCTCTTTCCCTTCTGTATGTAGATATTTCCTTTGTCCCTGAAGGTATGCAGTCCTCTTGGGGCTTTTTCAGTTCTGACTGTGTGCATCTGTACGTCACCTTTATGCCCTACACCTTGCACAGGGAACATGCATGTAATATGTGGTGCCTATAAGAACTAAAGGCTTTGGTATACTGGCCAGACATTGGGTTATCCTTGGCAGGAGATCCCTTAAGTGAAGAATACTGCAACAGTGAAGGCATCTACTGTTATAGTAAGATCTTACACAACTGTACTTTTTGCATTAAGCAAATGCGAGACAACATAGAAAGATACTGTTGTAGGCAACTCCTTTAGAAAACATTCTGTCTGCCGTTTCATTATTGTATCTGTCTTGCTATGTAAAATGTTGTGTCTTAAAACTGGAGACTATTTATTTTATTCCTGAAAGTATAAATGAAACATGCTGACTTTGTGTGTTATGCTCCTACAGGTCTGATCATTAGCCTTGAAAAAGAGCTGGCTTCATTGTTTGAAGAATTAAGACAAGTTGTAGAAGTTTCCTAAAAACGGTGGTTATAAAGTTTTATCCTGCATCTCTTCCAGAATGTGGTGAAGAAACAGCATTTTTCATTGCAGAAATCCTGGACTTACTGTCAATTATATTGCCCAATGCCCACTTTTCATTTTCTGTTTGAGAATGTACATTGAATGATGTAAAACTAGCATTTGTGAACTGTACCTTTTTGTGTTTCTTTGTGCATACTGTAAAGTAATAATAAAAATAAATCTTTATTCTGTTACCCTGAGCTCAACTCCCCAGTATGGATTCCAGCACATCCTGATTTGAAGGGTTGTTTAAATGTGCAGTAAAGTTTTTAAAACTATGTTTTTCCATTGCAGTTTATTTTGACAATTTGAGACCGGAAACAAACTGCATATATAAAAGGAATGGTTTGTACAATTAAAATACATTGTGTACATCATTAATTGTATGTATTTTCCAGTCCTGCTGTTTTGAAAATTTATTGTGCAAAGTCCAATTTCAGTAGTGAAACAAGACCACTGGTCATTGATTGTATAGCAAACACAGTATAAGAACTGGCTGCCCATCAAACTGCCTAGTTCTGCTTGTTTTCTTTTTAATATGTTGTTGTTGTGGTGTCAGGGTTGTGTTGCACAGATGGTTGAAGCCCTGACTGTGAGACAGATGGTCCAAGATCACTTTGCCATAGAATCTGACAAGGTAGGGAGAGAAGTGGTCAGGCAACTAGTTCCATCACCCAACTGGAGAGAGAGGTGTACGGGCAGGGGGATGTATGCTTGACTGGGTCAAGCCACATCCATATGGTAGCTTTTATGGAGCACATTCTCACACAGAGAGGTATAACAAGCCCTTTTATGTGCAAGCTCCATCATGAGTTGCAGAGGGAGAGGGTTAGAGCCAGAAAATTAACTTTCCCTCATGGCTGCTTAGATGACAGCTGGTTGGTACCCGGCTCCTGCCTGTGGGATGGGAAACATGAATACAGTCTTGGTGAGGGAATAGATGGTCTGCAAGTATGGGAACAGAAACTGGTATAAAAAAAGTGTTTGGCTTGCAATATTCAAAACAGCACAGAACAGTTGTGCAGTGAGAATCGTACTGTTTGGTTTGATAGGTATGGCATTAGTGTAATTTAGACATATTACACAGTTTAGACAGTAAGTAAGAAAATGTGATCTATAAGCTGGATTTGAGTACTGTTTAGGCATTTATGTTATTTAGTCTTCCATATCACTAACCCAGACCCTTAACCACAGTATATAAAGATTTTTTTCTTCCGCAGTTCTCTGTAGTTTGGGAACAGTTTCCTGAAGTTCAGGATGATGATAGCTTTTCCATAGGTTCATAGGTTAGTACTAAGCTAACTGCCCTTGCGAGCCATTTTAAGCCTAGCCAATTATCCCTTGTGAGACTCAAGCCCTGTACCTTATGTTTGTAAGGCAAACACTTTAACCATTAGGCCACCCACCCAAACAAATCACAGGTTAGCTGTGGCTGCACAAGTGCTAGCAGGTAATGATGCACATTGCTAGACTGACTACTTACAGATATATGTAGAGGATTTCTGTGCTTCCAGGTGAGCTAGTCTGCATAGTTATATAATGAGTATAAGAGGTGAAGTATGCATATCTCTGACTGCAAAGTATACAGTCTGCATGATTTCACTATTGCCCATCTGTTAATAGTAGTGCGTGAAACTGCTTCTTTGGCTTTTGAAAGTGAGCACTATTTTATGACCTGTGAATAAGCCTGGCAGAATTCTACTAGTTTGTGTCATACTTCATTATGTAGTCTGTGACCAAACCTACCCATTATTCCAGTTGTGCTTTGATTACCAGCTTCAGCATTCTAGTTTATGGTGAAAGTAAACATCTTTTTTGTTTGGTTTACAAACGTTGCTGCAGATCCTCATAA
This sequence comes from Protopterus annectens, assembly GCF_019279795.1. Taxonomy (NCBI): domain Eukaryota; kingdom Metazoa; phylum Chordata; order Ceratodontiformes; family Protopteridae; genus Protopterus; species Protopterus annectens. The sequence continues at coordinate 868,880,073 of NC_056728.1, read as the reverse complement.
CAATGGTCTCCTCTTCAGTATCTGTCACTGGAGCATAAACTTCTGTCACTGTAATGTGTAATGGCTTACTTTGTTGTCTGATTGAGATCGTCATTTTTTCAGTTGGAGCCAAACACTGATTCTTGACATCCTTTTATTAGCTTTAAGGGCTACTCCATTTGCTCTGCAAGATTTTTAACCACAGTAGAAAATCTTATGATTGTCTGATATAAAATCCAGTTTTTGACTATTTTAGTTCACTGCTTTGCAGTATGTTGTCTGTTTTTGTCTTATCCATAACCACTTCAAATTTGCTTTTATTCGTAGTTCTTAACTTCCGAGTTCCAGTGTTGCACAGGTCTTTACACCGTTTCACTTTCTTTTCATGTGTAAGCACCTTAGCAGGCGGATATCCTTGCAGCTTTAATCCATCTGCATCATAGACCCTAACACTTCTCATACTTATCTGCCTTTTCCCAGTAGTATGCTGGACACCTTCAGACCTGAGAGGCCTCATCTTTTTGTATCATTTTGACATATGTCTCATTGCTGTTGTCCATAGGGGTTTTTTAACAAAAAGTCCTGGAGTGGCTTGCCATTACCTTCTCCAGCAGACAGACTTTTGTCTTAACTCTCTGCCACGACTTGCCTTTCTTGGATGGCCCTGTACAGTATAGCTTCACTGAGTTACACAAGCTCTTTCATCATAACAAGTTAACAGTCCAGAAATCAGTCATACCATAACATGGAAATATAGTTTATACTGACTCTGGTGTGCCAATATTCTTTCCTTCCTCATGTGACAGCTGATCTAATTTGTCCTGCTGTCCTTTTGTGCTATAAGATAAAAAATATACATCATTTAAATTGGTAAGTGAAGGATATAATAGTCAGAAATATTAATATTAAGAATTGCTTTAAAAAATACAGTGCAGTTGAGGGTACTGTGTTTTTTGAAAGTCTGACTTCTGCTTCATGTCATTTTATCTGTGCCTACACTGCTACCAAGACCTAGGGATGTCTGGAGCCCTGATCAAGGACCAGGGCCAGGTCAGGTCATGTTAGGCATCAATCTTTGGAAAAGGGGCCATTAAAGGCATGGAGCAGGTTTCCAGATAAGGTTATTTAAAATTATACATATATATTTGAAGATTGTCTGTTGTGGCAGCTGAGTTTTTCCATAAGTCCCCAGCTCCAAACATGCTGCCTTATGTTTGTCCAGTATTTTTATACCCCACTGGCCTGTGGGTTGTCAGCCTCCCCCCTTATGCAAGTTGCTTGGCAGCACAGTGAACCTGCTGCTCCCATTGGCTGGGTTGCTTGACCCTACCCCCTGTGTATGCTGGTGTCACTCCTGGAGGTTGAATTGCAGTAAAATGTTGGTACTGGCCCATGGGGAACACAGGTCAAGGATAGTCTGAGGGCTGATGTCAGCACACCTGCTGCATCTGTGAATGATGCCATTCAAAATGAGTGACGATACAGTGGCACTGTATGTTTCACTCCTCTGTGTTGAGACATGTTGCAACCAGTGTGTGCATACAGATGAGGCTGAAAAGCATGACATCACCCTAGGGAGAGGGAACTCCTGTGGCTGTAAGACATAGAGGTAGGTACTCCTTGGGTCTCTGCTTTAGCAGTCATAGACACGCACACTCCCTGTGATGTGGGTTTATTCACCAAATGGCAGCAACACAGGGTTGCTGGATGGCATTCCCACTTCCCTGTTGGCCCTTGAGATGCTGGCCAGCATCACTGTCTACATTGCCCATTGTTGCCTGTTCAGGTCCGTTCCTGTACTGCTGCCATCCTCATCTGCCTCCTTATCATGTCTGGCTTCTGATGCTGCTTTTCAGTCTGGTATGGGTAGCATTACATTTACACCTTGGGGATGTCTGCATTGTTTATGCGTAATCATATTGTACAGCATGGCACTTGCAACAGCCAGCTTGCTATGTCTGTATCAGGGGTGCACAGCAGTGCCAAGGCAGCAGAAGCATGTCTTCAGAAAACCAAAAATGCATTTAGTGGCATTTCATGTCTCTGTTTGTGCAGTGTTTGTATGACATTTCAGCCATGGAGTGGGTATGGAGGATGGGAGTCTTCAGCCAGGACTCAAAAGGATATCCTGCAACACACAATGCATTTGTTCAGGGAGAGGGTAACTGGCTACATGCGTGGTGTTAGTATCAGAAGACAATTATTTTGCCCAAGGCACATGGACTTGCCAAGTAAGTGTCCCTGGGAACAGTTACCTTAATAGAAATGTTGGTGCAGGTCAAATAACTGCCAAATATGGGAAGCATGAACTGCCAGTGTGATGCAGAGCCAAATTGTAAATAGCCTTGGCAAAATATCTTGCCTTTGTAGAAATCATCACATACCTAAACTTTAACAAACTGATTCAAGTTCTTCTACATAACATTGTGTCTGTCATTTCCTACTGTCATGGTCAGAAAGTAATACCATTCTTGCAAGCACCTAAGAGATGTAGGACTCGTTTTTTCAGATAAATCCATGTTGGGAGGATTAATAACATACTTTCACTTTGCAAGCCCCTAGGTGTAACCTTCTGTAGCACGTCATTCTGTTATATGGAAAACTTCTTATACGTGATTTAGTGAGGCATTTATGTAGATTATCTAGATGAAAATGTAGTTTAGAATCCGTCTTGATGATACTCCAAAGTGCGAATGCCTTATTTGTACTTAGGCTATTGAGAATTCTCTAGCCACTTTTCTTTTAAGTTTACCTTGAGTTTTTGTGTAACATATTTTGTGCTACCTGTAGAATAACTGGCAAGTATATCTGTCACAGAAAGAGTTTAAATTCTGTTAACATGAAAAAAAATCAAAGAGACCAAACCTTAGTTTGAAGTCTGGATTTTTGTAACAACTTTGAGTACAGTTCCCTTTCCATTCTGCTTTCTCTATTCCATTTCCTTTCATTGTTTGCCAAGTCTGTGATTACTGCAGGGATCTAGTTAATTATTAGACCACGACTGCTCGATATATAGTAGAGCCTTAAGTTTTATACTACTGTTCATGCAATCTGAAGAATGAATCTTTCACCAAAGATCCTGCAAAGTAGTTCGCTATTCAGAGGAGCTTAAACTAAGTCTTTGTGTGATGCCTAATCACCTTACCCAACCTGCACTTCTTCATACATTTAGCCTTTTTCTGTTTGAATTTTTTTTTTTTTTTTTTTTTTATCTTTTTACATCCAAGTAAAAGGGTTTAATTGTATTGTTAATTTTCTTAAACTGAGCTGACAAAGTATTGTAAGAAGTACGGATGTTCTTGTGGATCACTACTACATTCATAACCTTGGGGAGTTCTGCTGCAGGTTGAGGTCCAACATGTGGCTAGACTTTCCTGGGTGAGTGTCCTTCTACCTTGGCTGGCCTGATGTCACCTTCACCTTCGACATCTGTACTTACCTGGTTTAAAGCTAGCATATACCCAGTCGTCTTCTTTCTTTCTTTGCTTCTTCACTGAATGTATAGTGCACTGTTCACCAGAGAAGGTGTACATGACTGAAGAGCAAAGCAGGTAAATACCAAATTTGAAAATTTATTGGTTCTGGATTTTTTTGTAATCACAAGTCTTTCTAGCTGTTTTATACATTTATATTTGCAGACTAGTGTGTACCATGTGACCTGTCCAAAGGATGTAGTAGTGACCAACACAGTAAAAAATAGCAAGTGAGTTTGCTAGCAGCAGACATCCATTTAAACATGCTCACAGCACACATGCAGAAATGTTTTGTAAACAGACATTCTAGCAAGAATATTATCCTTCCTTGGCTGTTTTTTTTTTATTTTATTTTATTAAAGGTAGTATCTGATGTCATTTTCATTCATTCCTCAACTGATGGGTCACTGATATGACTCTGCCATTTATACCAGGTCTTTGGATCTAAAATCTCAAGCTCTTCCCTTTACCCATAATGCCCTGCCCACCTTAACATACCCCAGATATCATTTGCTGCCACATCACTACAGACGTGGATCCTTTCCATCTCAAGCTATTGGTGAATTCTTAGTTTTTACTTAAATTTTTCATTACCTTTGTGTCTTTACTCATTTTCTTTCTGTCTCCTTTCTCCCTTTTACAGTAATTTTCCTTTATGGTTGTTACTGATAATTCAGTGTTTCCCTTCAGTGCAATTGCTGGTACTTTCCTGTCTTTATTCTATCTTTCTACCCCTTTTTTGGGGGTATTTCACATCTACCATGGTTGGTAGCATTTCCTTTCTTAACTTAGTAACAAAAAAAAGTAAACAGTAGCATTTTGTTGTTAATATTTTTCATAGCCTTGCTTTCTTGGTTAGGCCAGCATGGCCAATAAACCTACCAGCTTCAACAAAAAGGGCAAAAAAAAACAACCAAGACTTAAAAGGTCACACAGTAAAACAGATGGCATTCCTAACTGCAGAAAAACAAGAACAACTCCTCTTTACTTCTTGGCTTTAACAAAGCAGAACGAACTAACAGCAAGGAAAGTACTGCAGGCCTTGGGCTTCATGGCATCATGCATAATCCTGGTCCCCATGCCAGACTGCATATGAGAAAGCTACAGTGGTACCTAAAGAATTTATGGTCTCAACACAGGCACAGCTTAGAAACCGAAATACCACTAATCCCATGCCTGAAACAAGAGTTCCTATGGTGGGCTCAAGCATGCCAGTCAAACCCAGGTTTGCCTTCCACAACATTCAAGCAAGCCAAACCATCACAGCGGACGCCTCAGACCTAGGTTGGGGGCCCACATGCTGGACAAATGCATTCAAGGATTATGGACTCCAGATCAGCTGCACCTGCACATAAATCAAAAAGAAATGCTGGCAGTAAAACTAGCAATCCAGAATTTCAGACCATTCCTCAAAGAAGGCCAATTAATGATAAGGACAGACAACACCACAGTCATGTGGTACATCAACAAACAGGGAGGCACTCATTCATACCCCCTATGCCGAATGGCTCTGGACCTATGGAATATGGCTCTGAGCTACAACATTCCGTTACAGGCAATATTTGTACGGGAAAAGAAACATCCTAGCAGACATGTTAAGCAGAACTACCTCGGATGCTCACGAATGGATGCTACACCCGGACATCTTCAAGGCCATCACAAAGAAATGGGGAATGCCACAAATAGACCTATTCGCATCCCCACTCAATCAACAGCTCAAGAAATTCTGCACAAGGACATACCACCCACTTGCTTGGAAGGTGGACTCTCTATCCTTCAGCTGGAAAGGCCTGACAGCATATGCATTTCCACCTCTTCCTTTGATGCACAAGGTACTACTGAAAATCAAAGAGGAACGTCCAAGGATAATTCTGATAGCTCCAAATTGGCCAAGACAACATTGGTATCCATTGCTGAGGAGCATGTCTCGGGGGGCGTGGACACTACCCTGATTCCTTTGATGTTAACTCAGAGCGACTACAATATCATGCATCCAAACCTGAAAACTCTGCAACTGACTGCCTGGAACATTTCATAAGAGCAACTAACCCAGATTTATCCCAAAGGGTTAAAGACATGATCCTTGAGGCCCGCAGACCTTCAACAAGAAGGAACTATGAAGGAAAATGGAAAAGGTTTGTCATTTGGAGTACTGAAAGAGGAAAAGATGTGTCAAAGATAGATATTGCCAACATCCTGGAGTATTTGGCAGAGCTTCTCCATACAGGCCTGTCCTATTCCTCCATTAAGATACATGCATCAGCTATTTCTGCAGAATACAGCATCGATCCCCCTGTCTTCTCACATCCTCTACTCAGGCAGTTCCTCAGAGGAATCAAGAATGTAAAACCTCCTAGGAAACCACCATTACCAGCATGGGACTTGAACTTTGTGCTAGAAAAATTGGCCTCCCTCCATTCGAACCAGCAGCAACAGCAAATCTTCAACACCTATCCTGGAAAACTGCTTTCCTACTGGCAATTACTTCAGCAAGAAGGGTTTCGGAACTACAGGCCTTAATGGCAGTACAACCCTTCTAATCTTCCATCAAGATAGAGTGTCCATGAGAACTAATCCTACATTTATGCCTAAGGTGGTATCCAGAGTGTCTCTAAACCAGGCAATCCACCTACCTACCTTCTTTCCCAATCCACAGAACAGGGGCGAAAGACTGCTGCATACCTTGGATGTACATAGACAGTTGCTACTACCTGGACAGAACCAAGGGCAATAGAAAAACTGACCAGCTTCTAGTAGCTTATGCAACAGGAAGGGAAGGAAAAGCAATTTCCAAACAGACAATCTCCAAGTGGATAGGAAATTGCATAAGATTCTGTTACTCCTACCATGGAAAGCAAATTCCACAGAACATAAGGCCTCATTCTACAAGGGCTACAGCCACTACCACAGCTTTCTTACGAGGAGTGGCTACCAAGGACATTATTGAGGCGGCTACTTGGACCTCCGTGCATACATTTGCCAAGCATTATAACTTACCTCTATACTCTAGATCGAGCAGGGTTTGCCACTGCTGTTTTGCAGGGATCCTAACTACACCATAATTCTTCTTCCTCCTCCCTAGTTTGGCTATGGTATTCTACCCATTTGTTAGGACTGCAGATGCATCCTTGAAGGACATAGTACAGTTTTGTACCTACCATAAATGTAGATGTCGAACAGGATAGCATCTGCAGTCAGGATACCCACCCTCCTTCCCTCTGTGGTACTCCTAGGGTATTTACCCTCCTAATAGCTAGCTGAGGGGGGATCTCTTATGGTGTATTTGTTTGTATATATGTACGTACATGCTTATTTTTTGTGTTTGCCTACTATTTTTTTTGGAAACATTGGCATTTACCCAAAATTTAGCTTTCCAAGAGGGCAACTGGCATCTGGGGCAAGAAACACTGAGGAAAATGGCGTCAGCTGATGCCTTTATACCCGAAGACCAGCAGAGATGACGTCGGGTGAAGTGCGACACCAGCCGAGGCCAGACCCAGACTTTGGAATCCGGCCGACCGAAGGGCTGCCTGACGACAGGACAACCCATTTGTTAGGACTGCAGATGCTATCCTGTTCGGACATCTACATTTATGGTAGGTACAAAACTGTACTTTTCACTTTCTTTTCATGTGTAAGCACCTTAGCAGGCGGATATCCTTGCAGCTTTAATCCATCTGCATCATAGACCCTAACACTTCTCATACTTATCTGCCTTTTCCCAGTAGTATGCTGGACACCTTCAGACCTAAGAGGCCTCATCTTTTTGTATCATTTTGACATATGTCTCATTGCTGTTGTCCATAGGGGTTTTTTTAACAAAAAGTCCTGGAGTGGCTTGCCATTACCTTCTCCAGCAGACAGACTTTTGTCTTAACTCTCTGCCACGACTTGCCTTTCTTGGATGGCCCTGTACAGTATAGCTTCACTGAGTTACACAAGCTCTTTTATCATAACAAGTTAACGGTCCAGAAATCAGTCATACCATAACATGGAAATATAGTTTATACTGACTCTGGCGTGCCAATATTCTTTCCTTCCTCATGTGACAGCTGATCTAATTTGTCCTGCTGTCCTTTTGTGCTATAAGATAAAAAATATACATCATTTAAATTGGTAAGTGAAGGATATAATAGTCAGAAATATTAATATTAAGAATTGCTTTAAAAAATACAGTGCAGTTGAGGGTACTGTGTTTTTTAAAAGTCTGACTTCTGCTTCATGTCATTTTATCTGTGCCTACACTGCTACCAAGACCTAGGGATGTCTGGAGCCCTGATCAAGGACCAAGGCCAGGTCAGGTCATGTTAGGCATCAATCTTTGGAAAAGGGGCCATTAAAGGCATGGAGCAGGTTTCCAGATAAGGTTATTTAAAATTATACATATATATTTGAAGATTGTCTGTTGTGGCAGCTGAGTTTTTCCATAAGTCCCCAGCTCCAAACATGCTGCCTTATGTTTGTCCAGTATTTTTATACCCCACTGGCCTGTGGGTTGTCAGCCTCCCCCCTTATGCAAGTTGCTTGGCAGCACAGTGAACCTGCTGCTCCCATTGGCTGGGTTGCTTGACCCTACCCCCTGTGTATGCTGGTGTCACTCCTGGAGGTTGAATTGCAGTAAAATGTTGGTACTGGCCCATGGGGAACACAGGTCAAGGATAGTCTGAGGGCTGATGTCAGCACACCTGCTGCATCTGTGAATGATGCCATTCAAAATGAGTGACGATACAGTGGCACTGTATGTTTCACTCCTCTGTGTTGAGACATGTTGCAACCAGTGTGTGCATACAGATGAGGCTGAAAAGCATGACATCACCCTAGGGAGAGGGAACTCCTGTGGCTGTAAGACATAGAGGTAGTAGGTACTCCTTGGGTCTCTGCTTTAGCAGTCATAGACACGCACACTCCCTGTGATGTGGGTTTATTCACCAAATGGCAGCAACACAGGGTTGCTGGATGGCATTCCCACTTCCCTGTTGGCCCTTGAGATGCTGGCCAGCATCACTGTCTACATTGCCCATTGTTGCCTGTTCAGGTCCGTTCCTGTACTGCTGCCATCCTCATCTGCCTCCTTATCATGTCTGGCTTCTGATGCTGCTTTTCAGTCTGGTATGGGTAGCATTACATTTACACCTTGGGGATGTCTGCATTGTTTATGCGTAATCATATTGTACAGCATGGCACTTGCAACAGCCAGCTTGCTATGTCTGTATCAGGGGTGCACCGCAGTGCCCCATCAGATGTGCCAAGGCAGCAGAAGCATGTCTTCAGAAAACCAAAAATGCATTTAGTGGCATTTCATGTCTCTGTTTGTGCAGTGTTTGTATGACATTTCAGCCATGGACTGGGTATGGAGGATGGGAGTCTTCAGCCAGGGCTCAAAAGGATATCCTGCAACACACAATGTATTTGTTCAGGGAGAGGGTAACTGGCTACATGCGTGGTGTTAGTATCAGAAGACAATTATTTTGCCCAAGGCACATGGACTTGCCAAGTAAGTGTCCCTGGGAACAGTTACCTTAATAGAAATGTTGGTGCAGGTCAAATAACTGCCAAATATGGGAAGCATGAACTGCCAGTGTGATGCAGAGCCAAATTGTAAATAGCCTTGGCAAAATATCTTGCCTTTGTAGAAATCATCACATACCTAAGCTTTAACAAACTGATTCAAGTTCTTCTACATAACATTGTGTCTGTCATTTCCTACTGTCATGGTCAGAAAGTAATACCATTCTTGCAAGCACCTAAGAGATGTAGGACTCGTTTTTTCAGATAAATCCATGTTGGGAGGATAAATAACATACTTTCACTTTGCAAGCCCCTAGGTGTAACCTTCTGTAGCACGTCATTCTATTATATGGAAAATGCCACTTCTTATACGTGATTTAGTGAGGCATTTATGTAGATTATCTAGATGAAGATGTAGTTTAGAATCCGTCTTGATGATACTCCAAAGTGCGAATGCCTTATTTGTACTTAGGCTATTGAGAATTCTCTAGCCACTTTTCTTTTAAGTTTACCTTGAGTTTTTGTGTAACATATTTTGTGCTACCTGTAGAATAACTGGCAAGTATATCTGTCACAGAAAGAGTTTAAATTCTGTTAACATGAAAAAAAATCAGAGAGACCAAACCTTAGTTTGAAGTCTGGATTTTTGTAACAACTTTGAGTACAATTCCCTTTCCATTCTGCTTTCTCTATTCCATTTCCTTTCATTGTTTGCTAAGTCTGTGATTACTGCAGGGATCTAGTTAATTATTAGACCACGACTGCTCGATATATAGTAGAGCCTTAAGTTTTATACTACTGTTCATGCAATCTGAAGAATGAATCTTTCACCAAAGATGAGTTCCTGCAAAGTAGTTCGCTATTCAGAGGAGCTTAAACTAAGTCTTTGTGTGATGCCTAATCACCTTACCCAACCTGCACTTCTTCATACATTTAGCCTTTTTCTGTTTGAATCTTTTTTTTTTTTTTTTTTTTTTTTTTTTTACATCCAAGTAAAAGGGTTTAATTGTATTGTTAATTTTCTTAAACTGAGCTGACAAAGTATTGTAAGAAGTACGGATGTTCTTGTGGATCACTACTACATTCATAACCTTGGGGAATTCTGCTGCAGGTTGAGGTCCAACATGTGGCTAGACTTTCCTGGGTGAGTGTCCTTCTACCTTGGCTGGCCTGATGTCACCTTCACCTTCGACATCTGTACTTACCTGGTTTAAAGCTAGCATATACCCAGTCGTCTTCTTTCTTTCTTTGCTTGTTCACTGAATGTATAGTGCACTGTTCACCAGAGAAGGTGTACATGACTGAAGAGCAAAGCAGGTAAATACCAAATTTGAAAATTTATTTGTTCTGGATTTTTTTGTAATCACAAGTCTTTCTAGCTGTTTTATACATTTATATTTGCAGACTAGTGTGTACCATGTGACCTGTCCAAAGGATGTAATAGTGACCAACACAGTAAAAAATAGCAAGTGAGTTTGCTAGCAGCAGACATCCATTTAAACATGCTCACAGCACACATGCAGAAATGTTTTGTAAACAGACATTCTAGCAAGAATATTATCCTTCCTTGGCTGTTTTTTTTTTTTTATTTTATTTTATTAAAGGTAGTATCTGATGTCATTTTCATTCATTCCTCAACTGATGGGTCACTGATATGACTCTGCCATTTATACCAGGTCTTTGGATCTAAAATCTCAAGCTCTTCCCTTTACCCATAATGCCCTGCCCACCTTAACATACCCCAGATATCATTTGCTGCCACATCACTACAGACGTGGATCCTTTCCATCTCAAACTATTGGTGAATTCTTAGTTTTTACTTAAATTTTTCATTACCTTTGTGTCTTTACTCATTTTCTTTCTGTCTCCTTTCTCCCTTTTACAGTAATTTTCCTTTATGGTTGTTACTGATAATTCAGTATTTCCCTTCAGTGCAATTGCTGGTACTTTCCTGTCTTTATTCTATCTTTCTACCCCTTTTTTGGGGGTATTTCACATCTACCATTGTTGGTAGCTTTTCCTTTCTTAACTTAGTAACAAAAAAAAGTAAACAGTAGCATTTTGTTGTTAATATTTTTCATAGCCTTGCTTTCTTGGTTAGGCCAGCATGGCCAATAAACCTACCAGCTTCAAAAAATGCATCACCTGTGGGCATACAAATCCCCAACTCAGATGCCCACATAGAATGCATGAACTGCTTGGGAACTGCCCATTTAGAGATATACTGTTCATATGTGCTTATTTCACTTCCAGGGCACTCGCAGACAAGAGAAATAAACTTGCATTGAAGGTCCTTCTCCCTTCTGCTTACTTTGCTTCAGCTGGAGTTCAAACCCCCTCAAAGAAGACTGATAAAGGGAAGCCTGACTCTGCTCCCAAAGACAGACTCTTGTAAGAGATCTCTGGATCTCACATCCTCTTTGGCTCCTTAGCCATATATTCCCATGATGTTTTAGCCGTTAGTGTGAAGAACCCAAAACACAAGCAGACCATTTATGTGTTGCCCCCATCAGTGAGAGACAAGGATGATAAACCAGGCTTGAATTTGTGGTTACTCATCCATTCATCCAGATTGTGTTTGGAATATTGTAAGTACAGTGCTTTGCTATTTGTGCAGAAAAGGATGATTCCAAAGAAGTAGAATTCTCAGTGATACATATCCATCTGTCCAGTATGTTCTGTTTATGTTTCAAAATATATATTTAGATCTCTTGAGTGGGTGTTTATGTCTCTGTAAGACTTGCCAATGTGTACTAGGATAAGGTCTGTTGAGTCTCTGTATGTGAAGCAGAGATTGCCTGTATGACACTGAGAAAGGAGACAAGGCTTTGAGATGATCTGTGTAGTTTTTATGATTTAGACGCGTTATTTTCTTTGTAAGAAAGCATTGTAGGCATTCAAGTTTCGAATGTTTGGAGAGGTGCATAAGAAAAGGGGTATTATACTCTATGGCCAGCCTGCTGAGTGCAGAATACAATGGAGTGATCACATCCCTGGATCTGGATGCCATACCCTAAGCAGTAAGCTGTGCAGTAAAGAAGAACTTTTTTACAATAGTGGATACATGGTGATTGAAGGTCCGTTCTTTCTCAATTCCCTCACTACTGGATCAGTTGTAAGGGGTGTATGTTGCTAGTGTGATAAGCTACAAGTGTCTCGCTTGCTGAATGATTCTGTTATGCATTCTGTGGCATTTAATGGTGGTCCATGGCTCTGAAACAAACTACTGGTTTAGGAAAGGTCCTGTTTGGGAGTTTTGGTGTCCCCTGTGGTGGTTATGATAGCACTGAATTTACAATCATCTGTAAACCCTTATTTTGCCCTCTGAAGAAAATACCAAAGTGGGGCCCAAGAACTGAACACTGGGGTACACTGCCAGTGGCAGGTCTTTTAGAGGAGATATAGCAGCCCACCTTAATTTCCTGAGTTCTGTTTGTGAGCCAGTTTATCCAGTGAGCTACATACAGATTAGCATTTACCTGGGATAGTTTATCTACAATACTCAAGTGTGGGGTGGTGTTGAATGCCTTTGCAAGGTCTAGATATGCAGTGTTTTCTGATCTGCCCTCATCCATTGCTTTATTAATTTTCTCAAAGAAGTCAACTAGATTAAGTAGGCAGGATCTGCTCTTGACAAATCAGAAATGGATTAGGTCAAGAGTTTGTAAGTTACCTCTGTCCTCATTAATTCCATAATGATCCTTTCTATAGCCTTACTCGTGAGACTGGTAAGTCTTTAAACTATAACTTTTCCAGGTCCATTGATACACCACCTTTGTGCAAGATGGCAATTGCTGTCCTCCATCCATCACAAAGCCCATTTGAGGGCTGATGTTGAATAGCCTGTGTAGGGGAAGGTCTGACAGGTCCTGTTTCAGGATGACCAGTAAGTAGCTTGGCATATTGTCTGGCCCCATAGATTCAGTGTTCCTGACCTTGGAGAGTGCCTTGAAGATTGTTCATGGGATATCAGATGAGGGTATGACATCTGGGAATGTAAGGGGAGGTAGAGTTACAGGTATATTTATGCACTAGTAGATTGGCTATGTCCTCTGAGTCTGACTATGTGATATTATTTTCTTTTAGTGGCACACAATGTTGGTATTGTTTCTAAGGTTTATAACCTAGTTAAAGATGGCTTTGTGATTATCCTTTGCCTGGGTGATGATGTTTACCTTGTATTTGGCTTTGATTTGATCGGGTCCAGAGTTCCCTGTTAAGTTTAACAAAAGCTTTTTTTTTTGTATCTTTAGGGTTATATTTATTTTACATGCAATGAGTTTTTTTTTTCCTTTTATTATAGAGCCTATTTTGGAATTTTCCCATAGGAATTTATTTTTGAATTTGGCATTGTATTTACTTAGGGGAGGCAGATGCGTCTATGTAGTTATTCACATGCACATAAAATTTGGCAATAAAGGATTCCACAATAAGCAGTGGGGTTGATGAGTTGGAAGAGGATGTTGAATTTAGCCTGGTCATCACTCCATTTCAGTAGATTAGCCTTGGCATAATCTCTGAATATGAAGATATTGCAGGATGCATCTGGCTTTAGTTTTATAGGTTCATAGACTGATTTGTGGTTTGATTTGACCAGGAGGGTGTTACAATTGGCAAGGGGCAGAGCTGTTCCATATTGGTGCAAACCAAGGCCAGGATTTTATCATCCCTACTTGGTTTGCAGACTAATTGGTCCAGAGGGTTCATATTGATGACATCTAGAAATTTCTGGGCATACATGTTAGAGGATGTATCAGTGTGACAGTTAATGGGGGAGGTGAAGTCCCCTAGGAGAATGGTGTTTGGCTTAATGTATAGTTACTCCATATTAGAAGTTGTGGGCTGAGGGGAACATAAAAGGTCACCTGTAGTTAGCCATGATGTGATAAAGGGGTCTTGTTGGACCTGGAGGAGTTCATGATTGTTATTTTGTTTAACTAGTCTAGAGGTGAAAGTGTTTTTACAAATGTGAAGACACTGCCACCTTTGGTGCCTGCCAAAGCAGATAGGACTGTCTGCCACCTCCTCCCAGGCTGACATGTATAGTACCACCTTGAATGACACCAGAAGCTAAGTAATTTGGTGAAGTTGATGATTTTTGTCTGAATTGCAGCATTATTCTTGGTAGTGGTAGTATGCTGCTCAAGGCTAAGTGCATACCAGCCTCACTTGCAAATTCTAACAGCTCCATCATGTCCCTCCTTAGTGTAAGGAGGTACATTGTCATTTGCATCTACACATACTAACACTGTGTCTTGTGTGTACTTGTGTAAGGGCTTGAGTGCTTGCATGATGTGGCAAATCCTTGTACCTAATAGACAACTGACTGTGACCCTCCCCTTGCACAGGCTCGTGAGTGGTAAATCTGTTTCACAAGGGGTCACCTATGACTAAGATTTTGGATTGTGTGGAGGTTTGTCTCGCAGGTTTTTGAATTGAAACAGTGCTGCATGTGTTTGTGAGGTTGCTGAGGGTACTTGTTTAGGTTACATTTAGGAGACCTTTGTGGTTTAGGCAGGTTACTTTTAAGAGCCTCAGCATATGTAGGTCTGTGTGTTATAGGTTTAGTGTGGTGGTGTGATGTGATACTGTGACAACCTGCTAGTCATTTATTGTGTCTTCATGGCCCTGTCAGGGATTCTGTTTATTCTATGACTATTTCCAGAAAGAGCCAGAGTTTTCAGTGGGAGAACACTTTCTCAGCCCATCAGAATATACTATGAACTGTTACAGTTCCCAAAACCTCCTCCTAGTGCTGTCAGCATTGGAGGAGGTGTGTGTGTCACAGCCTGTGGTTTTCCTGATAACCAAAGCAGATATAATGTATACAGTTCCCCATTTATTTATTTATTTTTTATACTTTCCTCCCCAGTCTGATCCAGTAGCTGTGTCTTTAGTTATTTCAGCTGCTGCCAAACAATTTAATACTAATCATTCCCCTTCTGACAAGTATGATAGAACAACTGATACATTTGAGGGAAAAGTATAAGCTTCTGCAACTTTATTTTTCAATTTTGAATTATCTGGCTCATATGCTAAGGTTTACGCTAACTAATTGTGGAAATATGAGGAGTGTTTTATCTGCAGTTCCCTTGTGTGAGGAAAAATCTGCATTGTGTGGTTTAGTTTCTTCTGTTTTTCAGGTTTCTGTTCATTGTATTGTGCTGAGGTGGTTTACCTGATTGTATTCTCAAAACCTTCCACAAAATGTAAAAAAAATTAGATTTTAAATTTTCCTTTGGATAGAGATTTAGGTTTTGGCCCTTCTGCTGCAGAGATGAGAAAGATAAGCTGATGCAGAGAATCTCTCCGACATTTCAGCCCTTCTTCTCTCAATTTTCCAAGTGACATTCTGCTCCCTTGTCCAATTTTGGTAAAAAAACTGAATGAGCAGTCTCAGCAAAATGGTGAGAAGCAGATGTTTAAAACAGAATGTCAAGCAGGTTCCAAAAAGAAAGAAGGACCCCCCCCAAATAAAGCTCTGTCAAATAAGGCAAAATGACTATATAAGGGTCCTTGCCTCCATCCAACCACCCTGGCAAGTCCCTTAACCCTTCCAGAAAGTATGAATCTCCATTTCTCTCTGATAGCATATTATTTTAGGCAAATGAGTTCCAAGACTGATGCAGCATCTGCTATCTTGGGTTAATAGAAACAGTTCCTCCTTCCAAGTTGAGAAAAGTTTTTATTAAAAAATGTTTTCAATGCCAAAGAACGAAAATGTTGGGCCTTTCTTTCCTAAACCTGTATGAAATAGTGCCCAAATTCAAAATGCCTTCACTTCACAACTTGTTAACCCCTTTCTTATTTGAGTTTTTTTTTTTTAGTAACCTTAGATTTAATTGTTCAGAGTGTCTAGTTCCTGTCATAGCCCATTGCAGTGTACAGGGTATCCGCATATGTTCTTTGTAGTCAGTGTTGCAGTACTGATCCTTTGGTCTTCCTGCCATGCAGAAGCCCATGACTATTCTGATTTCTGGAGTCTTTTTATCATCCCTAGGCAATGGATATTCAATGTCAGACATTCAGATGTCAGGATATACGAGGAATGCCCATTGGTGCCATCTTTGGTTCTTTCTAGCCATGCAATCTGGTGCACTTCTTTATTTAACTTATAAGACCAAACAAAACAGAAAAATTGTTTTAACCAAAAATAAACAAACAAAACAGCAGTAAAATTAAAATAAATTTATTCCACTTAGTAAGTGCTTTCATTCACCTTGAACTTTACCAGAGTAAAGTGGAAAAACAAACATATCACTTATAACATCAGTCCATCACTTAATTAAATCACATGACCTCACAACTAATTAATGCCTTAATTTCTTTCTTTTTAAATATACCTTAACATTTTCGGTGTCATTAATACCTGGGAAGCCGCATGCAGTTTAACCTAGCATGTCCTAAATATTCCTTTCAATCTACTTCATCATCATGTGCAGTCTAGCAGTAAAGAATTGGCTCTTAGTGCGACAATTGCAGTTAACACTGATCACATCCTATGTCCCTGGCCAGAGCAATGGACAGGACTCCTACTTTATACTTTCCCACCTTTTCCCCTGATGCCTGGGTTACTGATTAAAGATGAAGGTCAGACAGGCCAAGCTTGAAGCTCATAGCCCCTTTCTAGCCAAAACAACATTGGTTATTCCTCCTCTTGACCCTCAGCAAGGGGGTGATATTACATTCTCGTACAAGTGATAGACTTACCCAGCTGAAGGGGTCGTCATTCATCCTCACCTGAGAAAACAAATTAACAGCATGGGGATTGGTTTCTGACAATAAATGTGCCATCAGTCCTGAGAGAGGCAAGAAAGCTAAACACCAGAAAATCATACTTGTCCATATGGAAAAGGCTTTCTGCTTGGTGCAAGGACAAAGACATTAACCCTTTCACTGGAAGACGTAAACCTAGTGTTAGAATACTTGTCAGGATTATTTCAAAGAGGGACTTTCTGATTCCAGAAAGGTACCTGCTTCAGCTATCTCTGCTTGACTTACTTCCTCCCCCCTTATCCAAATCTCTCAACCTGCAGTCATGAAAAATCTGGACAAAGGCCCATGAAAAATAGGTACAACTGGCCAAAACTCTGTATGCTGATCAATGTAAAATGTGCATATATAATTATGTAACCATGCCCACTCTGGTGGAATTGTGGGATGCCAACTTTTAAACGCAAACTGAAGAACAGACAAAATATGATCATGAAACACAGAGCAGTGTTTTATTTATATTTGAACTTGTATCAAATTTTGAACTTGTGCAAACAACAATAAGTAAAATCACAGTGGAACGAAGCAGTCTCCTCACTCATAAACAAATGACTCTGCGATGTAAAAACGAACAAACAGCATGTTTGTTTGTTTTTACATCGCAGAGTCATTTGCTCATGAGTGAGGAGACTGTGCTTCGTTCCACTGTGATTTTACTTTTTGTTGGGATACTTGTTATTGTTTTCTACAGTGGTTCGTTTGTCCGTTGGGTGGTTTGGTTTACTTTGCTTTTGAAATACAAATTTCTTTTATAAAAATAAAATTAACTACTTCAGCCTTCTACAGCTAGAAAATAAATGAGCTGGATTTAAACACAGAAAAATTAGCAGATAGGTAGATTTACAGACTGAGCACTTTTTGGCAAATGCGATCAGTTCTTTTAAAGTATAGAAGTGTAGCAATTAATTGAATTCGAATAGCTGTAATACCTTAGAATATATTGATTTAGCTAATATTAGGAGTACATTCAATATAATTTCTACAAAGATCATTATGAAACAATATCTTCTACGGAAAATATTTACACAATCTATTGCAGAACTGTCCATACAAAACACTACCTTTGAAACACTTGCATTTAGGCTCTTGAACTAACATTGCCTTTAACGTTTTTTTTAAATGATATCTCACTTTGTCTAATTTTCTGAGATTCATCTCTACAAGATTCAGGGACACTTTTAGAAAATGTTTTTCATTAGTGGTAAAGGTTAAAGGCTGCTCTCAGTAGTTTAATTTCCATGTTGTCTCTAAATGAATAAGAGGTAAATTTAAACTTACTTTTCAAAGGTGCACAGCAACTCTCATATAAATGTTTTAAAGTCAGACATTTCCACAAAAAATGTCTCTTAGTAAATGGTAACCATGTTTTTTTATGTGAAGCAATGATGTTCACTGAGAAGGGAGAAGATGGACCTTAGGATTTTGTTTTTGGTGACTTGCACTATGTGGGTTTTGTGGTAAAAGTAGGGCATTTAATGGTAGGCAATATTCTAATCTTAGCAAAATATATAGTTTGCTAGGACCTCCGAAGGTCATTCTCCATGGCCTACTGATCAGTGATGTAGCTAGAGTTTGTGCCACCCAGGGCTGTCTTTGAGTTTGCTGCTCTTCCCCCCTCACAAAAATCATGGTTGAATGGGGCCCCCCCATATACAGCCCTCCCCCCTGCAGCCATTCCAATATCCCATTACTTGGCTATTTCTTCTCATCAATCATAAACACTGTAATGTGCATACTGATTTATGCTTTACTTCTACAATGATTATTTGGATTTCATTTAAAACTTTTATTTTACATTTTACAGCACAAACACTAATAGACATCTGCTAAACAAAGTGATACAGTCTCACAATGAAAATAGACTTGGCATTAAAACTTTTCTGCCCTTGAAACTCATTCAAAGAAACTGCATCTGGCCAGTGGTGGATAAAGATTACCTTTGGGCTGTTTTCAAATCATAGGCCCTTTACATACATATTTAGGATCATGCAAACAAACGTGTTCTTTGATACACCTTCCTAATTGTATTAAATTATATTCTTTGTATGTACAGCACACTTGTTAGAGCACATTTTAAATATATTGTTTTGAACATTTTTCCAGTAAGCAATGCAACAAAATGTATGAACCAGTGCCCAATTCAGAACATTTCCATCATAAAAGTCACCTCAAACTTCTGTCATTACAATCCACCAGTATCAGTAAATATGCAAAATCTCTGTAGAAGTAAAAGTCATCTAAATAATTCCACATTAAAGAGATCTGTAACTAATGAAGAGGTTGCTGCTAGCAAACAACGTTCTATTTCACTGTTTCATCAATAATAAAGAATAAAGTGTCTGCTGCCCTTGAAGAATAAATTGCCTATGTTACACTAAAAAGTGATAAGCTAGTAATACTGCAACAGGGAATGGATGGCAAACTGATAACAGGTTCATAGTTACTAGGTATCTCCGACAAGGAGACATTCTCAGAACCACAGCATCCACACCCTTTAAAAGTGAAACACTACAGTATCAGCAATCTATCTACATACTGTGGGAGTAGAACCCACAGCCTTCGGCATCAAAAGCAAGTATACTACCTGTTGTGCTAACAACACAAACAGACTTGTCTTAAGCAGCAGTAAACCTCTCCCCCGCTGAATAACTATGCAGAACAAGAAGTTTGGAAAAAGCCAAAATGTATTTGGTGGGGGGGGAACAAAGGTCAAAAAACAGGGAAACCTTGTAAACATTGCTTGTATAATCTTAGAAAGTTGTTAGAATAAATGTTTTGTGTTACATGCATTCCCTGAAAGATAGGGAGACTGAAACTTAAATGACTATCATTATTTAGGGAATTCAGTTCTCGGTGATTTCCAGAAAACCACAAATGTTAAGAGGAACTGACCAAAAGTATGAGACAAACATTCCAGACATTCTGTTAAACTTTGAACTGTTGAGAACTATGGACTTAACTCATTGAATCACAAGTGGTATGGGTAGTGAATTTAGGCTGTTGCTTCTTATACCTGAGATACAGGGTTTGAGTCTGAGTAACCCTAACCACATTTTACACACACACACACACACACACACACACTTCAAATGCAAAGAACTTTCAAATAATTTCCACACACACCAAATGCAAAGAACATTCAAATTTTCACATCCATACACTTCAGATGCAAAGAACATTCAAATAATTTCCAAAGAAAATTGTCTCCACTTGTCTCATTTCTCGCACATAAGAAAATCAATGCAGCAATACATTCAAGCACACACACTTCAATGCAGTAATAATTTCTAAAGAAATGCTGTGTTAAGCAGCACATAAGAAAAAGACCGGTCCCAAAAATAAAAACAGCTTTACTTAAGTAAACAGTCCAAAGTACTGCCCAGGGTAGACTGCCCCTCTGCCCCCCCCCCACTAGCTCTAGTAGTAGTCTTTTTTTTTTGCCTTACCTGTAGGAGCTGGGGGAAGAAAGATGTGCTGTGCACTGCCTGAATTAGAAGAGAAGACATTAACCCGCAGACTAGTCCGACTCTGCAACTCTTGACTGCTGCACTTAAATAAGTTAAATTAAGTAGTAACGAATGGCTTGGGAGCTGAATTCTGATGGGCTGTTTGTCTGCTTTGTGGAGCTGATGTCATTCTGCACACCCTGCACATGATGATGTTAGGAACAAATTCATCCAACCCCCCCCCTGGGAAATTCAGAAATTAAAGGGGCCACTTGGGAATTCGTGGTACCCCAATATTTTGCCCTCAAAACTGGTATTTACTGAGGAATTCAGTACAGTTGAGAAGTATGCCCTTTTCTATTCTCATTCCCACCTGAAACTTTTCTGTAAAGGGTTTGTATATCTTAGGATCCCCAAGAGAAAACCTTTCTCTACCTGGGATTTAAACTAAGTCTCACCTTTTGAGTCAGCAGAAGCTAAAGATGCTCATGTGGAAAACCATCCTGCACATAGCCATCACTTCAGTCAGGGGGGTCTGAAAGCTACAAACCCTGATGTGCAAGAATCCCTTCATTGTGTTTTATATGGACAAGGTAGCACTTAGAAATAATCCCTCCTTAATGTGCAAAGTAGTGTCAGCACACTCCTTGAATCAAGTTATGCATTTGCCAGTGTTCTTCCCTAGCTCACAGAATAAAGCAGAATAGTCTTGCACTTCCTGGATGTACACCAACAGATCAGGCATTACCAGGACAGGACAAAATTCCTTGACAGAGCAGACCAACTATTGGTAGCCTTTGCAGAAGAAAAAGAAGACAGACCAGTCTCCAAACACTGTAAGTGAATAGCCAACTGCATCATCTTCTGTTATGCCCATCATGATAAGCCAGTTCCAAACCATGTCACGACCCACTCCACCAGACAGTGCAGCCACCACTGCATTTCTTAAAGGTGTTCCTACACAAGCAATCCTGGAAATTGCCACATGGACATCCATCCACACCTTTACTAACCATTACCCTTTAGCCAGTGCCTTCAGGGCTAGGGCAGGGTTTACATCTGCTATCCCACAAATCCTGCTTTCCCAAGGGCCAGGAGGCAACCTGCTTCCCAACTAGTACCTTTGGGAGTCCTCCCAAGGATCCAGTACTGCAACATTGACTATGAAGAACATAGTACAGTTATGTCCCACTTTCTGTAACTGTAGATATTTGAGTAGATCAGTGTTGCAGTACAAATTCCCCTCCCTCCTACCCCTCTATCTGTTGCCCTTTCCTGGCCTCTCTGCCATGCTGGGGGAGGGAGGAAAGCATTTCAGATGGGTAGTTCTTATCCACCATCATCCCCTACATTTACTTCTAACAGATAGTTGGTACCTTCCCCCATCCCTGTTCAAAAACGTTTTGACATCTGGAAGGGTCGTGCTGTCCTTGGGTATCACACTGCTGCTCACTGTCTAGAAAAATTTGAAGATGGTGCTGGACTCCTTTCTTATACCCTGATATCTGAATGTTTGCCATCAGATGTCCATCAGCTAGGGATGATGAAAAGACTTGGAAATCTGGATGGTCGCTGGTTACTTCACGGCAGGAAAACCCAAAGATCAGTACTGCAACACTTATCTACTTGAACATCTACAATTATGGAAAGTGTGACACAGCTGTACTTTTTCCATATGTAGATGACTTGCTCATCTTTGGAGAGGTTTTTTTTGTCATGAATCTCTTACTTGGAAGACAGATTTCGTATGCAGTTTGGGATTTCAAGAGAAAATTCAAATGTCCTGTTTTTTTCTGCATCATACAGGATTGTATTCCTAGGGTGTCTACAGAGCTTATCTTCCACAGGAAAATAGATCTATATTTAGATCTATTTCAGGGGGTTTCCACTCAGACTTTGGTTACTGCGAGGGAATACCCCATGATACTGGGTGTTATGGCATGTATAATTCTCATGATAGCTCTGGCATTACTCCACATGAGAAAGATACAAGGGTATCTGAAGTCTCTTTGGTCCCAGCACCAACATCCATTATCTTTTCAGATTCCAGTTCTGGGATTTGTGTGAATAGAATTCACTTGGTGGAGATGTCAACTATCCCTAAATCCAGATACCACGAATGTTGAGCAGAAATTCAAATACAACAATATAAAAGTTACGGACACAAGACTCACAACAGCAGTTACAGCAATTTATTACCAACTTAGCGCTTCGGCACCAAGCCTTCAATGAGTGACTTTTATATTGTTGTATCCCTAAATCCATGTCTGTCCTCCTTCCCTCCTGCTCCAATGCAGTCACAACACACATCTTGGACTTTGCTTGGGGAGCCGCAGAAAGGGGGATAAAAGTACAAGGAATCTGGAACAACAAAGTCAGACACAAACACACAAATGTAAAAGAGAGGCGTGTCCTTATTAAAGCACACAACTCTGAATCACCTTTGGACCCCAAGACCTACACATTAAGTTGTTGCATACAATTGCACAGTAATGTGGTATGTAAGCAAGCATGAGGAAACCAAATCATAACCCATATGCAGACTAGCCATGTTAGTTTGGGAAATAACTTCACAGCACAGTCTCACTCTACAGGTATCCTACATTCTGTCAGAGCAAAATTGTATGACAGATAAAGCTGAGCAGGACAAGGGCAGACCCTCATGAATGGAATTGAGATTGTGGATCTTCCAAGATTTGATCAGTCTGTGGGGAGTTAAGTAGACCTTTTTGCCTTGCTGAACAATCAGATGGCAAAATTCTGCTCCAGGACTCCATGCAAGAAGGCCTGGAAGACAGATGCCATTTCTTTTTCTTAGACAGGATGGTTCCTGTATGCTTTGTCATTTTTTCCACTGATATCCAGGGTACTTCTGAGGATTCATATGGAATCTCTTAAGATCATTGTGGTGACATCGTTCTGGCACAGGCAACAGTGTTACCCCCTTCTTTTTGAATTGACCAGGGCAATTACTAAAAACTTGCTCATAGACTGGATCTGCTCACATAAGAACAGTGGTGTTTGATACATCCCGACTCCAAACAACCTCAACTGCCTGTCTGCTTGGGTGATGGAGTCTTAATACCTTTCAGGCACCTGTTTACTGAGGAAGTGCAGCCGGTACAAGTTAAGGCAGGAAAGCCTGCTACTAGTAGATCATATGGATTTGGAAAGGGAAGAGTTTTTTCTAGTCTGTGCCAACAACATAACCCAGCACCCATTCAGGGCTAATCTTTCTCTGATTTTACAATATTTGTGTGAGTTACTTTCCAATGGCCTGTATTACTTCACTATTAAGGCTCATTTATTTGCTATTTCAGAATGTCTGCCCACAGGCATTCTCACATCAAAATGTTTTTGTAAGTGGTATTGCATAAGAGACCTCCAAGAAAACTGGTGTCTCCTCCTTGAGATCTCAATTTTGTGTTAGAGAAGCTGACACATGCTCCATTTGAAACAGCTTATCTATCTTGACTTGTGGTTCCTAACATGAAAAACAGTTTTAACTCATTTTTCTGACCACTGCAAGATGAGTATCTGAGTTACAAGCTTTTATGGTGGGTCAATTGTGTCATTCTCCACAGAGACTGGGTTTCTTTGAGAGCTAATCCTGTTTTTATGTGTGCCTGAGTTTACTTTATAGCAGACTATCCGTCTTCTTGTGTTCTACCCTGAACCCAAAAGTGAGGGAGAAAATATTCTTCATACTTTGGATGTCCATAGATAACTAAGGTACTATTTTGACAGAACCAAATCTTTCACAACTTCCAATCAGTTAATCATTGCTTGTGAAAGTAAGACAAAGGGACAATTTGTGTCATAACAGACTATTTCCAAGTGGTTGTCTTAAGCTATTACCTTTTGTTATTCTCACCACAACAAAACCATTCCAAGCAGGGTCCAGGAACATTCTAATATGGGCTTGGCTACATGTATGGGATTTTGGAAAGGGTTGGATTCTAGAAGTAGCAACTTGGTCCTCTGTGCACACTTTACAAAGCACTACTAACTAGATTCCTTTTCCAAACCTAGGTCACACTTTGCTAGGACCATTCTCTCTGGATTATTGGAATCTTCCCCTTCCACATCCCCTGTTCTAAGCTACGGTATATACCCAATCTGCTTAGGCTTCTGCAGCAATGATCAATCTGAAGAGTGTAGGAGAGCAGTGTAGGTACACTTACCATAACAGCAGACAAAATGATAAATGCTGTAGAAGCCATTCCCTCCCTCCATCCCCATTGTTTTTTTGGTGTACTTTTTATGCCATTGTGTGAATATTTGTTTTTTTGTTCCTAACAATGTCCTTTTTGGGATCACCCTCTCTCTCTGTTGGCATGAAAACTCTGAAGGGCTTGGCACCCAAACCTGTCTTTTAGTCAGCAAAGCTCAAAGTGACTAATGGTTTGGGCATGTGGAAGGTGCTCTGAAGCTTTGGAAACTGGATGGCTGTTGTATCCTGTGCAGGATATAACCCATATAGCTTAGGCCACTGCAGCAGAGATCATTTGAACATCTAAGTTTATTTACACAACCTTACTTTCTTAGGCTTTTCAATAATTTGCAATCTGGTCCCAGTTATATATTTTAGAAGTAAGATTGAAAAGAGGATTAGTACTCAGAATATTGCACTGTGCACTAAGTGAGTGGGATGACATGAAACGATGGCTAAATCAAGTTTTAAAAGTTTAAGGAAAGGTGCCATCCTGGTTAGATATTTCAGTCCCTGGTAGAATGAGCAAATGAGATGAGACTGGGAGAAGCTTCCAAGGTCAAATTTACAGTGAGGGTGGACAGCTCAAAAGCCACCAAGGTAGTGCAGTCACATATAGCACCAGACTCATATCACTTGCAGATAAATATGAAATCCTATTTCTTAGCTCTTCCAGTAATTAACTAGATGCAATTCCTTTTCAGTGAATGTAAAATTATTTTTTTTTAATTGTCCCTAGCCAAGAAGTTAGAATTTAAATTAAAACATAAGAATAAAAATAATTAAAAAAAATAATGGCAGTATCCAGCCCTTAAATGGAGAAATCGAATCCAAAGTCCAATGCACTCACACCAGCAGTAGTTTCACAGCAATTGCAGCTAAAAAAAAAAAAAATCAGTAACTGAGGGTGTGGTTAGGGCTTAGTACAAATGCTGTTATTGTCAGGATGCCAGAAAGGACACCGACTCCCTCTCTGTCAGTCTGAACAATGGCTCCTTCTGTCAGCTTTTGCTTTTGTGGTGGGGATATCTAGTATTGGGGAACAAATAGGTTCAAGAACAAAAGGGTAGGCTTGATTATTGGAAGGCATTGAGGCAAATTCGTAGAAAATAAAAGAAGTGCAAGGCACATAATTCCATGTCCAACAGCTATGAGTGGTAAAGTACAATTTTGGAAGGAAAACAGCAACTGTTAAAATTCACCATATAATGATTGTAGAACCCATAACATGGAGGGCTGTACCCCCACACCCTTGCTACTAGTATAAATGAACTCCAAAATCAATTTGCCTTTGAATATGTAGAATAACCCAAGATAGCATAGCCTCATCGTTCGTGTATACATTCCCCACTTACAACTTAACATTGCTGTTCCAAGGATTGTAGTTAGAGTCCTCAGAATTTTAACAGACACTTGTCACTAAACACCACTGGGTATTGATCAGGGATGGCCACATTTTAGATCTCTTAGGTAGTCCCTCGAAAGGGCTTTACTCATAGACCAAGCAGTGTCTATGGTGCTGCTGACACAGGCTCACCACGCGTACAGGCTAACCCTTCTTCAGAAGGCCAAGTGCTCTACTGCTTTTGGTTCAGAAGAGGATACAGCCCTTCTGCAATGACATGGATTTCAATACACATTATTGACCATATCTGGTGACTCTTAACTGGGTCTTGTCTTTGCTGATTTAGGCACACCTGCATGATGTTGCTATCATGATAGATGCTGTTTGTCAAGTTCTTAGAAGTCTGCTCAAAAAAGAGTCCTTTGGTTCACTTCAGGTGGTAGCAACTGTCTTTCTTATTATCCCCACACTGCATGCAGCTAGCTGATATTGTCATTCATTTTGCCAAAGTCATCGCAGACACTTTGTAGTCATGATTCAGAATCAAAAGGGATGTGTATGATCCTGGATCAAGAGCATCTTTCCCTTCTTTTGGTATAACTACCACTACTGCTTTTATTGCAAGTCAAGGGCACATTCTCCCCCAGAAACCTATTATTAAAAAGTACTAGCCAGACCTTTTATTGTTTCCTGATCTTTCTTTTTCCATACTCTGTTGGCCTTCTGTTACTACAAAAGGCTTTTCCTGTATTTTGTTTTTTCACTGCTTTTTGTTGTCATTTTAGTTTTTTTATGTTAATACCCATCTTTCTACTTTGGTTAATTGAAGATGTAATTGTCTCAAATATGTTGCCATTTACTATGTTTCTCTCAACTCTGCAGTAATTTACCATTACATTCATAAGTTTTCCTGTGTCCAGTTCTACTCTACCATTCTTATAATTCCTTTTAGTTAACTTCCTTTCAACCTTTTCTGCCTCAAATGTTGACCAACAAATTGGCTGTTCTAGGGCTATAATGGCCATTTTAAAACCATTGATGTGAAATTGTTCAATCTCGCCGTTTGTTCTTACACACGGGTTCAGAGCCGATCCTCTGCTCCGAGTCGGCCGCATCACTAGCTCCGTATCTTCGAGAAAGCTCGAGGCACAGTAATATCCCATGATCCTCATGTGCTAACCCTCAGATCTAGTTTGCCGCTAGCAGCAGATCGCATTGAGAGGCTCGGGCCAGTATATTTTTTTCTACTTTTCTTAATATATAGTTCTCTTTCTACAGATTTATACTAATTTTTTTAGTGTTTAATAAGTATTATAATATAGGTGTTATTTAGACTAGTTTAAAAATTCTTTAGTTAAGGCCTTTGGGTTTTTTCTGTCAGGATTGACAGTATTAAAAAAAAAAAAAAAAAAAGTTTTTTGCTTTTAACAACTTATTTTTCTATTCTATATATATATATATATATATATATATATATATATATATATATATATATATATATATCATAGTGTGCTGTGTTTTACATTTTGATATATATATTACATTTAAATTGTATTATTATTATTACACTTAACATTATATAGGGATTTTTTCTTAAGTGTGCTGTGTTTTTTGGATTTTCCCTTTTTTATTTCAAAATGTCAGAAAAGACCAAATCTGGTTTCAAAAGGTGTCAGTGCAGACAGAAGATGTCCATTACTGACAACCACTCATCCTGCATCTACTGTCTTGGCCCTCTCCACTTGCAGGAAGACTGTTCCATTTGTCATTCCTTTAGTGGGAGGGTCATGCTGGAAAGACGCAGGAAGTTGGTTGACAGAGGGTTGCTTAAACCCGAATTTCAGGAGGCCCTGGACAAGGCTGAACAGGTATCCAAGTCTTCGAAGGGGTCGAAGTCTTCAAGAGTGTCAGAGCCCAAGTCATCGGCTCCGAGCACCTCTCTTCAGATTCAGACGCCGGCTCCTATGACTTCGGTGCTGGGTGTCGAGAGTTTATCTCTGCACGAGGCTCAGGTCTTGGAGCCGGTATCAGAGGTACCACCATCTGCTATCCTTCGCTCGGTGACTGCTTCGATCCCTTTGACCCGTTCTTCGAGGCCCCTTTCCGACTCTGATGTGGACCGAGTGGTACAGAAGCTTATGGAGAACTCGGCTTTGTCCAAATTAATCGAGGTTTCATCCCAGCTGGTTTCGAAACTTGAGACTATTCCTGTTCCCTCAATACTTCCTCCGAGACCCATCAAGTCATTGGAGTTAGGAGTTGAAGAACCGATGATTGTAGAGCCCTCGGTGCTGAAGCCTCCAGTAGTGCTATCGGCTCCGTTGACCTCGACTCCTTCGGAACCAGTCGGAGAGTCTCAGAGCCGAAGATCTTTCCTAGGTTCCAGGGGGGGGGGGGGATAGTTGAACCGAGATATCGGTTCTGACTCTTCCCCTCAGTGCCTCGGCTCAGATCAGTTCGGATCCATCCTCGGTGTCGGAGACCGTGGTTCCGATTCCGGAGAAATGACCTCCTTCGGATCGGGTCGGATCTTCGGGTCGGGGCACCGGTGCCTTTGACATCATGAGGAAGGTCTTGTCTGATCAGACACATACTTCATCAGTATCTTCGTCTCCTTCCCCAAAAGGTCCGCATTCTGCTTCTGTGCCTTCGGCTCCTACCAAGCGTCGAGACCTATTGCCTCAGAAGTCCCCACAGGGCGACTCTGGTTCCTCAGATGCATCCCCAGAAGCTCCCGCTGAGGATGTTCCAAGGAAACGACTGTACAAGAGGAGGCACATAGATTCCCCCCAGGAATCTCTCACATCTGATACCAATTTAGATGAAACAGAAGGGTCCCCCTCTGAGGATGTCTCGTTTGCAGACATTTTGGAAATCCTGAAACAAAGAAGGGACTGGCAAACCCTCACCCCTTCTGTGGATAAATCGGTCTTACTGAAGGCATTTGAGACTCAACCTTCTACCTCCTGGGTGACTCCGCCCTTTGACGATCTCATGGATCTAATAGCCCGGAGGGCTTGGGAAACACCCGATACAGTGGAACCAGTCCCTCGTAAACCAAATAAATACATGACAGCCCCCCAGAATAAATCTTATCTTACAAAAGGGGTTCCCGTAGATACTATGGTGGTGGCGGCAGCCACTAAGAAAGAGATGTCTGAATCATCTTCCTCTGTCCATCCTCCTAATAAGGATTCTAGGACAATGGACAGATATGAGAAGCGCATATTTAGTTTGGTGACTTTTTCCATCTGATCGCTCAACTACATTATGCATTTCACACGTTTACAGAGAGATCTCATTAAGGAACTGGGAGATACTCACCAGGGACATACAGATGCTGCTGTCGCCGAGAAAGTGACAGTGCAACTTAACACCCTAAATTCCATAGTCAACTCGTCCATGAGGCTGATTTCATATGCAGCCGAAGGGTCGAGTAGAGCGGCAGCTTCAGCGATCGCCCTAAGAAGGCAATCCTGGTTGCGCTTATGCTCCTTTGCGAAAGCCTTTAAGTCTTCCTTTGCCAACGCCCCCTTTGATGGTGCCTCCTTGTTTGGGCCCAAAGTAAAGGAGACTCTCACGAGGTGTGAACAAGAAGGGAAGACCCTGTCTGCCATAGGGGTCCATTTTTCCGTCCCATCTAGACCCTACCCTAAAGGGCAACGAGGAGGAAAAATGTGGTTCCGAAAGACTCTGGGATCTTTTCAGCACACCCAAAGTTACGCCCCCTCCAGAGGCAGAGGAGGGGGAAGAAACGGAAGACACCGCCCAGCCGGCAGAGGGGGTCCGCAAAATCAGGGCGACAGAGATACTTTCTCTGGAAAGCCCTTCCAGCACTCCTGAGTGCAGGCCTGGCTGTCCTACTCTGGAGGCAGTCGGGGGTCGCTTGGCTTTATACCCAGAGGCCTGGCTAAATCTTACATCAGATTCCTGGGTAAAAAGCATAGTTACCAGAGGCTACAACATTCCCTTCATCAAAATGCCACCCAACTCCAAAAAACTCCCAGACGTTCCACCCAGTCTGCGAGACCAGGCAACCATAGAGATAGGAAGGTTGCTCGAAAACAGAGTCATCCAACCAGTCCCAGCGGACCAAATAGGATCCAGAACTTACTCAAGGTTCTTTTTAGTTCCAAAGAAAACAGGGGACTGGAGGCCAATTTTAGACCTCAGCAAGTTAAATGCCTTTGTGAAAAAGGAAAAGTTCCGGATGGTCATGCTACAGTCAATCCTCCCTTTTCTGCAGAAGGGCGACTGGATGTGCTCTATAGATCTCAAAGACGCATACTACCATATCAAGATGGCCAGGGCGTCCAGAGATCACCTGCGCTTCCGGCTGGGAGCCAGTCATTTTCAGTTTCGCGCTCTGCCCTTTGGTCTCACCTCAGCCCCCAGGGTGTTCACCAAATGCATGGCAGTAGTAGCGTCTCACTTGAGATGAAGGGGATTCCAGGTGTTTCCTTATCTAGACGACTGGCTCCTATCCGCCACCACCGAGTATCGTCTTCTACAAGCCAGGGATTACACCATCAGTCTTTGCTCTTCACTAGGCATAACGGTGACTTTTGGAAAATCAGTCTTATCGCCATCACAGCGTATCTTATTTTATAGGAGCACAGCTAGACACCTCCCTGGCTCAAGTTACTCTCCCCACACCAAGAGTATCAGACCTCAGGCAGCAAATTTCGCTCCTTCTACACAGCAAGAGAGTCCCTGCATGACAAATATTAAGAGTGCTAGGCTTGATGGCAGCCTCCCTTATTGTAGTTCCTTTAGGCAGGATGCACATGAGGATTCTTCAATGGATGCTATTCACCCAGTGGTCGTATCGACAACTTCCACTGTCTCACGAAATCTTGATCACGAATTCTTGCAAGAAGGATCTCTTGTGGATACACAGTCAAGAGCTAACACTAGGACGACCGTTTGTATTACCCAGTCCAGTAGCAACTCTAACCACGGACGCTTCCCTGATAGGGTGGGGGGGATTCTTTCAGGGACAAACAGTCCAAGGTCAGTGGTCCAACTTGGAGTACCAATCTGCACATCAATGTTCTAGAGCTGAGGGCAGTGTTTCTAGCGTTGCAACACTTTCACAAGTCCTTACCTCAGGGAACAGTGACAGTTCAGACAGACAACATGTCAGTGGTCTGGTACATAAACAAGCAAGGGGGAACCAGATCTTACCCGTTATGCAGAGAGGCCCTCAGAATTTGGCAATGGGCAAAGTCCACTGGACGCTTTCTGATAGCAACGCACATCCCGGAGACTTCCAACGTAATTGCGGACCGGTTGAGCAGAGCCATCCTGTTCCCTCACGAGTGGTCCCTCAAACCTCAAGTGGCGGAAGAGATCTTCCGCAGATGGGGCCAGCCTTGCTGCGACCTGTTTGCATCCCCATTGAATGCCAAATGCAGAAGCTACTTTGCCCTGTTACCTCCTCCAGGGGGTGTCCCCAGGGACGCACTGGTATACGATTGGCCCCCGGGTCTCCTTTACGCCTTTCCTCCTGTTCCACTAATTCCCAGGTTTTTGCAGAAAGCCAAATGTCTAGACAGGACCATAATACTAATAGCCCCATTCTGGCCTCGACAAATCTGGTTTCCCTTCTTTCAATCTCATCAAGTGGAGGAACCATGGATGCTGGACCTGGAGCCAGACCTGTTGACGCATTCGTCAGGAGTTCCTCACACCTTTCTCAAGTCCCTCAAACTGACAGCTTGGCTGCTCCGCTTCCCATCTTAGCCAGGTCGGAGTTACTATCCCCTGCAGTACAACAAATTATTGTATCTTCTCACAAAACATCTACAAGGAAATTGTACAACAGCAAATGGAACCGTTTTGCGCACTGGGCCTCCAAACAAGGTATAGATCCATTCGGGGCTCCAGTACACAAGATACTAGATTTTCTTACCACACTTTTTCAAGAAGGAGCATCAACATCCACTATAAGGGTTCAACTGGCAGCTATATCCAATTTTCATATTGGCCGTGAAGATGGTTCTCTTATGTCCCACAGACTTTGTAAAGCCTTCATGAAAGGTACCTTTCACCTCCGTCCCCCCTTTTGTAATCCAATAGCACCTTGGAATCTTAATCTCATGCTGTCACAACTCATGTTGCCCCCTTTTGAACCAGCAGCCACAACTCCGTTAAAATTCCTTTCGTGGAAAACACTTTTTCTGGTTGCCATCACTTCTGCCAGGAGAGTTTCAGAGCTACAGGCTCTATCTATCTGACCCCCGTACATGATTTTTCATCCAGATAGCGTAACCTTGCGCACCAATCTGTCCTTCCTTCCGAAGGTTTGTTCGATTCAGAACGTCAATCAATCTATCGAACTACCTACCTTCTTTAAAAACCATTCCAATAAGTTAGAATACACATTGCACAAATTGGACGTTCACAGGCAACTAAGATTTTACTTACATAGGACAAAAGAGTACAGAAAGTCAGATCAACTATTTGTCTCATATGCTGACCAAAGGAAAGGACAGGCAGTAACGAAGGTTACCTTATCCAAATGGCTCTCAGATTGCATACATTTTGTATATGGTGAATCGAAACAGCAACTCCCTTTCAAACCCAGAGCTCATTCTACAAGGGCGATCGCTGCCTCTTCAGCCCATACTGCTCGTTTGCCTTTAGATACCATTTGTGCAGCGGCAACTTGGGCAAAACCAAATACTTTTATCGCCCACTATAAACTAGACAAAAGCTCCAGGGACAGGGCGAAGTTTGGTTCCACTGGACTCAGGAATGTTCTCCCTTGAGCCACCCAGGAAAAAGGAGCTAGGGACGCTACCCATGTGTAAGAACAAATGGCGAGATTGAACAATTTCACATTAAGAAGTTATGTTCTTACCATAACGTTCCATGTGAATTGTTCATCTTGCCTTTGTTCTTACATCCCCCCCCTCCATCCCCCGTCCTGCGGTCTGGGAGAACAGGTTTCAACTAAATTCCTTTTCAGCCTTTTCTAGATATGGTTATCATATTATTGTACATTAGTAATGGCATCTTTTCTCCTCTATTTGACAGTAGGGTACCAGACACTGTGTAGTATCTGTTTATAAGTGTTCTAGACACAGTTCTAAAAGGGATTCTTCTGGTATAGCAAACTAAATCTGAGGGTTAGCACCTGAGGATCATGGGATATTACTATGCCTCGAGCTTTCTCGAAGATGCGGAGCTAGTGATGCGGCCGACTCAGAGCCGAGGATTGGCTCCGAACCCGTGTGTAAGAACAAAGGCGAGATGAACAATTCACATGGAACGTTATGGTAAGAACATAACTTCTTATTCTATGTTCATTCTTATTTTCTAAGTACTTTTGTATATACATTCTAGTTTATTTCAGTTGATCTTCAACCTGTTGAGCTTCAATTATTCTTTTCTGCTTTTGTAATTATTTACATTTTTAAAGCTCTGTAAAGATCTACTGTAAATACTATTTCATAGCTCATTTACTTTCATTGTGACCACATTTCTAATCTTTAGTTTACAATTACCCCAGTTCATGGCAACTTCTTTACTGCTTAGGTTCAAATCTAACAGTGTTTCAGTTACAGCTACGCAATCGTTAAATGGCTTCCTTTTCAGAATAAATACTGGAGAATGCCATTTTTTATCACAATAGACTTGTACTTGCTTAAAAAAATTAATTTCTATAGGTGCATGGTCTGACATTATCATTAGATATGCTTTATAGTTCAAACCATATTACAGTATTCTTTCTATACATAACATCTATCTAGCCTTACCTAAGAGCCATGTTTCACTGAAAATGTATATATTTCATTTCATTCTGCATTATTTTAATTACATCTATGAGTCCAAATACATGCATTTCTCAAAGTATTTCCTCTCATCTGGAATTCTGTGATATCTTAGCCCTCCACAGACATTTACCTTATGTCCTGTACTATTCCAGTCACCTACTGCTATCATACATCCCTGATGAAAGGCGATAATTTCTCTCATAATATACTTTATATCTTGCCTCATTGCTTTTGGTGGAAAACATAATGCAGCCAGTGTAATTTATATATTATGCCAACAACCTGTCACTAGTGTAAATTTTCCATGCCTGACCTTCATTTGTTCTTTAATCTTTACTCTTTTTCCTTCCTTCTGCTATAAAAAAAGAAACCTTCCTTCTATTTTTTTCTTTACAAAAATCTTCATGTTCTTTATGAATTAGGTGCATTTCCTGTAACATTATTGTCAGTGCATTACTATCACAAATTTATCAGTATCTTCTGTTTTTTTTTCTTTTTAACTAGCCCATTAACATTCCAAAACCAGTAAGTCAAATTGTACAATAGAAAGGCTATACTTTGTTCTGCTTATAATCATTATCTTTCTGTTACAAACTGGTTCTTCATAATCTGTTTCTACAATTTTTTGTGTCAGTTAATATACTGTTATGTAATATTGTCCCAAATTAACTTGCTGCCTTTTTAAAACATATACCCCCCAGCCAAGAAATCTAGCTGGCCCAGTTAATTTCCAAGGACATATCTTCTAGATCCAAAGAAAGCATCCTACCACTGCACTCTTCCCTTAGTAAACAATCATTGAATACAATGTCCCTTTGGTATGTACAAATTTAAGCATATTGCTCAGCTGGAGAGGCCCCAAATATTTCTAACCAATACAATTAAAGGTTTTAAATCCTTCAAGTACTCCATTAGATTAGCATGACCTATACTCAGTAGCCAACAGCTTTCTGCAAAATGACTGGAGTCCTGCTTTTTGAGTAATGAAAGACCCAGTCCTATTTGACCTACCACTTCTTTGCAAAACCAGTTGCTCTGCAAACACTGCACTAAGTACTTAAATCTAGCCCAAGAAAGAAAACTAGATGGAGAGATGGGTTCCTAACTCAATATATTCTTTGCCTATGGACTAACCAATATAGGTAAAAAAAGTACGACATTGGCTTACTGTGTAAGGGTAATCTTGATGACTGCATGGGTAGATGTAAATTTACCCCAGGGTTAGCATATATGGCCCTGCTTGGATTTGGGAGGGGACACTATTACATTCTTGAAAAGTGTGGCAAGAACTTTTAAGTTTGCTTATACGCCTAGGTATCTTATGGTCTCTGTGATTGCTTGTCTAGCATGTTCATGTTCATATAAACAGAATATGAATTACATACATCTTTTCACAAGGCAATAGAGCTGATACTCCATACAAACAACAGTGTAAAGCTTCTTCCATTCCTCTCTAATCAGGCTCACATCCCAATATACTCCTTTGGGCTAGATAACTATTACAAATCACTCATCTGTTTATTCACATGTTGTACCATTTTATTTCTGAAGCTGTCTCTTTGTCCTTCTATTGCTAGATAACCAGGTTTATCAGCATTCTTTCATATTCACTTCTACAGGTAGTTCATTCCTGGAGTCTGTGAACATTTTTTACATATCTCATTTACTTTTCATTAGGTATTTCAAATGCTGTAGCTACTTGCAAAATATCAAATTTGACTACAGCATGAGACAGTATTGCATAAAAGCCTACATTTGCTGTCTACCTGAGGAAAAATTCTCTGGAGTCTACTTGGGGCATAAAAATATCTATGTAAACATTTCCAAGCAAAAATCCTAACTCTTCTAGATGTTGTTGCATATTTTGAGACATACATATATCTTCCCATTGTTTCTTTGAGAATTGCTTATCCAGTCTCTCTTCTGAATTCTTTCTAAACGCCTCTGACTGATTCTTATAGTTATCATGCAGTATTTTATATGCTGTACTAATTATTCCTTTTGTAATGGCAACTTCTGTTTTAGATTCTACTAAAAACTCTAGAATTGCTGGTCTTTCATTTAGGACCCCCTGATTTCTTCCTCTTTGCTTATACTCTGCCTCAATCCTTGATGGGGAAGACAATCTGCAGCCTGCAGCCTGCAGTCCAAACAAATTCTCGGCGTCTTCCCATTCTATCATCTTTCCCTCTCTAGTTATTTGCTCACAATACCTTGGTTCCTTTGCCAGTTTTCTCCAATAAATTCTATCCGCCACTTGCCTATTGTCTATATTGCTAATTGCGATCACCCCTATTTGCAGAATCTCATTTTTCCATTCCTGTGTTGGCTTAGTTCTTAGTATACTTTCTGCTATAATATTCTGTATGATTATTGTTATTCTCCTTAAAGGCCTGCATCCAAAATCCCAGGTTTCCCTTGTTTCTTGAGCCCTGCCCCTGTTTCATCATCATCCCTTTCCACTTTGAGTAATAGTTTTCTGCTTGTGCTATGTACAGGAGCCTTAACTATGTAACTCTGAAATACCCATTCAAATCGGGTAATCCCAATCCTCCCTGTTCTACTGAATCAACTTATCCCACTTGACTCTTGCTGTCTTCCCCTTCCAGATAAAGTACTTCAGCTCTTTATTAATTGCTATCCACAACTTCTCCTCTGGTTGATGAAAAATATGTCTGACGTGTATAAGACTAAAGGGACTAAAAACATTTTAACTACTTATATCTTACTATCCATATAACAAAGCTTCAATTTTCTCAGTTATTGTATTATCTTTTGTTTAGTCTCTTTCCACATATCCTTAGGTGCCACATCCAGAATAATTTTCAATCCATACTTCTAAATGCTTCATTTAATCATGTCCCCATAAATATGGATATTGCTGAACCAGTTCATGTGTGGGTACATAATTTACTGTTATCACCCTTGTTTTAGCTTTATTAATTTTGTATCCCAAAAAGATATGAAACTGTCTCAAAATGTTCCACAACATTGTAATGTCTCTTTCTGGTTTTATTGGGTAAAAAATAATATCATCTGCAAATAGAGCCAGCTTTTTTTGACTACCATACCAGTTATATCCTTGAATTTCTGAGTCCCTTATTTTCTTTGCCAATGGTGCTAAATAAAATGCAAATAATAAAAAGGAAAGAGGACACCTCTGCCTGGTTCCTCTGCTCAAGCAGAAATTATCAGAGAGGACCCTACCCACTTTAACTTTCAGCTCAGATTCCCTCATATAGCCTCCTAATCAACCTTATATTTTTTTCAAGAAATGTAAATACTTCCATTGTCCTGCTCAGAAAGTCCCATTTTATTCTGTCAAATGCTCTCTCTGCATCAAGACACAACAACAACAATGTTATTTTCTTACATTCTGCTTCCCTCTGGATCATCAGTGTTCTGTTAATGTTGACAAATGTTTGCCTTCCCACCAAAAAAAACACATTGATCCATATCTATCAATTTTAGCAGTACTTTTGCCATTCTTTTACCCATTATAGACATGAACACCTTATAATCATGGTTTAGTATTGAAATGGGTCTCTATGAAGCTGGATCTGATAGATCTTTACTCTCTTTAGGTATTACAGCTACCACTGCTTTCTTCCAGGATGTTGGTATTTCTCCTCATTTTAAAATACTGTTAAACAAGGCCTTCCATAACTTTATCAGTTTTTCCCTCCTAGCTTCCAAACTTCCACAGGAATACCATCTATTCATGGGGAGTTTCCTATAGATTTTCATCTCCTCCTATCCTAACCATTAGTAAATGAGACTCATCTACCTCTAACCTTGGCATATTTAATTGTTCCATAAACATTTCCATTTGTATCTTTTCTTGATTAACAAAAAATAAATAAATATATACCACCAGAATGCAAGGTTTAGAGACAAAATAAAAAAACTTAACTTTAGCATAATAATTTTTACTTGTCAATTTTGTCATACAATTGACTTCTTCAGAATAAATCCAATAAAAATCCACATCACTTAAATATATCAGATAAACATGTCAGATTTTAAAACCAATTGACTGTTTAATTAGTCAATAAAAATCATGTTTCTTAAAGACACAAAACCAAAAATAAACCCTATAAAAAGTAAAAACATACAATGGTTAATAAAAAGCTAAACCAACATTAATCTTTCTTAACTTTAAGCCTTATATTTTTTAGAAAATACTTAATATGTATTACTCCATTTAATCCAGTGTGTGTGTCAGCTCCAAATCTAAGCTGCCAAAGTGTCTCCTTCTCCTCTAGCCTATTTTTATAGTTCCCATCCCTCATATCATGAGGAACTGGTTCAAGAATGGAAAAACATTTTTTTTGTATTTATAACATCTAGAATGTTTGTATAGTACATTATTTTCATCACCCTTTTTAATAGAATAGACATGTTCTCTAATTCTGTCCTGTAGGCATCTGGTCTTCATCCCAATATAATAAGTATCACAGCCAGAACACCTAGTAAAATAACACTATCCCTTTGGTATTACAATGATACCATCCTGGTATATTAATAGTGTAGTTTAAATGTTCTACACTTATAAAGAGCCCTTCAGCTATCTATCGACACATACTAGATACCCCACACTTAAACATCCCTTTGTTCTTTGTAGTAATACAGGGGGTGAATAGCATCTTAGTATTGTCTTTCTGTAAAATGATTTTAATATTAAACCCTCTTTTATATAAAAAACTAGGTAGGTTTCCTACCATTTTAAGCAACTCCTTATTCCCCTGTATTATCTTCCTATTATTATTTATAATATTTCTAATATTCAAACTATCAACAGTTATTTCTAAATTACATGGTAGACTTATTTTAATAGATGGTAGTGCTTATTTTCTGCTTAGCATTCTGCAGTTGGCCCTCTTCTTCTGTGAGATTCCACCTATTCTGCAATACTTTAAAATTTGTCAGTCCTTCTAAATAATTCTTGTTACTTCTTAACGATAGCTCCCTTTCTTTTATTTCCACCCTATTTTTAAACTCCACCTAAATTTTATCCCACTCCCTAACTATATTTTCAGAAGTAATTTTATCCTCTTGAATAGCTCCTGAATAATGCCCACTACAGATTCCATTCCTTAAATTACTCTCTTTTCAACAGATAGGTAGGAAAATGTCAGTTTCTCATTTTTATTTCATTACTCTGTGTTTTTATTTTAGTTATTACTGGTATATGATCTGAAATAGTTATTGGGTGCTGTGAAGACTGGTAGAGAAGGGGTGAAGGCTGCCTGCCTAGTCAAATAGAATTTGGTACATAATTCTAACATTTGTAAATATAAATATAAAATACAGGCTTGTTTCTTAAATGAAAGAAAACACTGTAAAATGTGAACTTCAAGACTGTAGCAACATTGTCATCTGCTGTAAGGAAAACTAAGCCAAACATTTCAAATGTTCTTTGAAATTAAAATTATGTTTTGTATGTCCTTTGAAGTTAGAATTTGGAGTCTGGAGTAAGCATCCTGCCTATTGTTTTAAGGCTAAAGTTAATGACCAGAATTTACATATGGAATGTCCTTTATTGCTCTAAGTGTAAAAGAATGTAAATGCAGTTTTGGTGTGGCCTTGGAACTCCAGACTAAGTGTCAAAATGATGTAATGTGTATACTGGGAAAACCTAAGTGTCAAAATTATGTAATCTGGGAGAGCCCAGCAGAAATGTGTTAGTGATTTTAAAAACTATTGCTCATAGAGAGACTGTAAGCATTTTTATCTTGATATCCATCTCATCAGCACTCTACTTGTTGTCTTAAATAAGTTATTTCAGAAGTATGTTTTCTTGTAGTAATAGTTAGGGAATTAGAAGGAAGTTAGACTAAGTGTTTTTCTGTTATGTCAGAGCTGTACTACTGATTTATTTTAAGTTTCTGTGTGATCTCTGAACTCTTGGATAGCACTGTGGTGTAGTAGTATTGTCTTGTGTTTTTAGTATTTATTATTAAATATTTTAAAACCCTTTTACCTGTGGCTGGTTTATGTAGAGATAAAATAAGCTCTAGAGTACATTGCATGCTTATAAGTGATCCTGTAATAAGCCCTTCCAAAACCTTAAGATTGCTTAAGTTACACTACTATTGGATAATAATATTGCACAGTAATAATTGGACACCCTTTTATGGGCCTTTGGGTAGCTGATAATTTTTAGCTGGTAGTGGCAGTGATTACTACCGTATAGTCTGGGTAAAGGGGCACAGCTGGAGAATCTGTGTCAGCCTTTCCCAGGAATGTCTGTGAAGTTGTATAAATACTTATCTCAAAGTGGGTGTGTGTCAGCTATTTGGGGAAGGACACAAAGCACTGTTTGGACAGAGAGGGTACTGGAGGTTAGCTTGCCAGCTAGGCTGAGATGTGGACCCTATAGCTGTGCCAGTGGGGAGTCTTATTGGGGACCTGGAGAGCAAGCGAGCAACCAGCCCCAGACTGACTGTGATCCCTGTCTGCTCTTAAGGGAAATTGTACTTTACTGTGTGCATTTATTATCCTTTCTTCTTATATGAGATGCCCTCTTTGGTGTTAGTGGTGGGTATTGAGGCTCCCTGATTGCTGGGCCAGGGTGCGGGCATCATAGGTGCATGTGAAGAAGTTCAGTTAAATGCACATGTTCCTGTGAAATGTAAATTCTGTCTAGCCTAGCCTAATTTTTATATCTCGGGGAATAATATGTAAATTCACTCTGAACTCCTACTGCTGAATTCACATCTTTCATGCCAATTATTTTCATAAATTTCTTCCAAAATCTACCCTCCTTTGTTATACTTTCCCTGCTGGGCCCCAAGACACATCCTCAGTGCTGCAAATCAAATTTCAGTGCCCACCTATAAGTAATATTCCTTGCTGAAAACTGATTTCTCCCAAAATTTTCTTAAGCTCCATTATAGCAGTTTTAGGTGGAATATAAATATATGCCAGTGTAATCCTTCTCCTTTGCCAGTAGCCCCTTAGCACTACAAATCTGACATTATCTTTTTTATTCTCTACTATCACTATTAGAGCTCCTCTTTCAATTAAGATAAGTAGTCCTCTTTTCCTTTGTCCCAGATATTCCACTGAATAACCATCCTGAAAACCTTTCTTTATCAAATTCTCATGTTCAGTTCTTTCTAAGTGAATGTCGTGTAACATAGCTATTTGCATTCTACATTTTAATATAGTTTGCTATTCTTTCTTTTTTGTATTTATCTGTGAGACCATTGACATTTAAAGATATTACAAAAAGCATCACTGTACTAAAATTTATTATTCCCACCTTTTATGAATAACACCTTTTTTGTTAAATGTCTTGTTTCAACTTTTGTGTTACATGCATACATTGTTTGGCAAGTTGAACTTTTATACAGTTGTTGCTTGTCATATCCATTTGAGACTATGTCACATCTTACAAAACTTTTTGTTTTAGTGAAAGCACTCAAAAAAAAAACAATATCCCCTAAAACCTATTAATTTAATGCAAACACACAAAACTCTGTACATCTTCTCTTATTGAAGTGTTACCCTCCTATTAGGAACAAATGTCCCGAACTGACAGCCACACTCACAGAATTGAGTTAACCTAAGGTTATCCATTCTAAGATACATGGTGCAGCCTGCGCTTCTACTAAGTACTAACTGGTTTTGTCTTATCTTAATAGCTCTCCCAGCTGGGAAAACCCTTAAATGCTTAGAGAGAACATTATCTCCTAGCCAGTTTCTCTTTTCTTTTTTCCACCAGCCAATCACCTTCCACCAGACTGTAACCAATTTCTCTTTATCAGATTGTCTCCATGGAGACATGAAAACCAAACAGCTAATTTCTCATTATTAGACTGTCTCCATAGACACATGAGAACCAGACAGTCAGTTTCTCATTATCAGATTATTTCCTTGGAGACATGAGAGCCAGATACAGAATTGCTAGTAAGAATACATTTCATTTAGTAGAAAAAAAGCCTCGTGATATTCAATATTTGTTTTCATTTACTTGCTTTCTTTTAAAACATATTACTAAATCAATATAAAGTCCTTAATTCTCCCATGCAAGAATGAGAAAAAGAACATTATTTTTTTCTTTTGTCATGCTCTTTTGACCAGGACTTTTTTTAGACATTGCAGTGCCTACATTTCTTAAAAATGAACAAGAAAAAAGAGAGAAGGGAGAAAAAAAAGGGGGGGGGAGAACAGCAGCAACTATTTACAATCCCCATTACACATAAAAATAACTGAGAAAACTTTATAGCATGCAAAGAAAACCATAGACCACAAAAATTGTACTATTATGAAAAATATTTTCTTTACTTACAGTTAACTTTCTCCCCTCTCTTCCCCTCCCCAAATCATTTTTCTGAAAATTAATGACATGACGTAGGGCATATAAGTCAGCACTAAAAAACTAAAAGCGCTACACCCTCACAAACTCCCCTTGAGTACCTTGTTCCCCATTAGCCCTTTTTTTCAATTATAAAGGCATTTCCAATATTATTCTAGCATGTCCAAAGGTCAGTTGTCAATCTCCTCTCCAGTCCAGCTGGTGAATCTGGGAATCTTGAGGCAATGTTACAACTGCCTCATGTACACAGACAATCCTCTCCTCCTCCCAACAAATTCCAACACATGTGAGAGATGCAACCATATAGCCATACTGGAGGCTAAGCTCTCTCAACTCAGTACTGGCATAACCAGTCAGGAGGAGAAGGAAACCACACTCACTACAATTCCAGTTTCACATAGACCTACCATGACAGCAAACCAAACACATAAACACACAAAAACATACTCGGAGGCTCTCAATAAAAATCTGCCTAAGCAGCAGAGATCTCCAAAGCAGACACCCTAGCAACCGCTACCCCAAAACAAAACACGTACAACACATAGCTCACAAAGCCAGTGTCCCGAACAGTCACAGCCCTTAAGGCTAAACAACACACCTGATACACTTGTAATAGGTGACTCTATCGTCAGGCACACTGACGTCCCGCTCACCAGGCTGAACAAGGAGAAGGTAATGGTGAGCTGCCTGTCAGGCTCTAGGATCCGCCACATAACACAAGCACTCAGGTCACTCCAAGGCAAGTACAAATATGACTCAGTCATTGTCCATACTGGTGTGAATGACCTGAGATGTACCTCCCTAGACTACATGAAAAGAGACATAGAGGAGCTCTCTGAGCATGTAGCCCAGGCTGGTATGACCCTGACCTTGAGTAGCATCTTACCCTGACCAAGAATGATGCCACAATATGAAGACAAGATGATCAATTTCAACAATTGACTTAAGTATTGGTGTCATTCAAAGGGGATCCAATGCCTGTCAGCCTGGGATGACATGCTCGACAAGCCACAATGCTTCGCTAGGGACAGCTTGCACCTGTCACCCCTGGGCTTTCGGATATTGGCAAAGGCTGTTGCTACCCCCATAGTGCCTTTTTTAGGCAAGGCTCAAAAGACAAACCCACCTCCATAGGTATCACAAGGGATAAGAAAGTAAGAGTAGTGCTACTCAACGCCAGAAGTCTAAACCTCAGGATGCACGCACTCAAAACTCTCTTTAGCATGGAGAACATCGATATCTGTGCAGTAACAGAAACCTGGTTCAAGGCTCCCGAGAGCACCCCAGCACTACTAGGTTATACCTCATACCATGGGTTTTATTGGTTGGTTTCAACCACATGAATGTATAATGTGTAAAATAAAATGAATATCTGTCTGATGAATGAAGTCTTTTAGTTTTACTAAAAAATAATACTGATCTTTTAAAATTAAAAGCTTTTTTATTTAAGTGTACAATATTGATTTGGTGAATAAAATCTTTGTGTTCGACTGTTGAAGGACTGTTTCTGTGATTTTGGATTATTTATACCTCATACCATGCTTTTCGGCCCCAAAACTTGGACCGAACCACAAAAGGAGGGGGAGTATCAATATTCGTCAAAGATACCCACACCTCCAGGTTGGTGGCACAGCACGAAGCATCAGAGACTATCCATGTGCAACTAACAGTGGGTAAAACTGCCTTTCAGTTTATAGCCTGCTACAGACCACCCTCCCAAACCCAGGTACCCCACTCGGCCTTCCTGAGAACACTGGAAAATATGAAGGTCTCTCCAAACACCATTATATTGGGCGACTTCAACTACCCAAACATAGAATGGGAGAATTACTCTAGCTCCAACACCCTAGCCCAAAGGTTCCTAGAATTTATAAACTCAAATGCTATGGAACAACTTGGTACCACTCCCACAAGAGGGGAAAACATACTGGTGATCATCACCAACATGGGGACTATATGCTCCAGACCAGAAGTGTATCCCTCATTGGTAAGATCAGACCGTAAACTAATCTCACTAGATATTCACATCCCGACTCCACCCCCTGCCCTGAAAACCACAGTGAAAAACTTCTCTAATGCAAATTTCACACTCCTCAAAACTGAGGTGGAATCCTTCAAAGCCCCTGGGCCTGTGGAAAATATGGCCCAGACTGCAGAATCCTTTATAAACGTATTCTATGAACACCTTCAGGAATGCATGGATCATGCAATCCCAAATAAAACCAAATCCCAATCCTCCAAAGGCAGATGTCCTGTCTGGTGGACCCCAGCCATAAACAAACTATACAATAGAAGGAGGAAGCTACTACATGATAGAGCAAAATCCCAAAAAGGGAAGGCATCTCTGATCAGTATTAGCAAAAAACTATGGGCACTCATAAAATCGTCTAAGGCTAGCTTTGAGAGAAAAATTGCACAGGACACTAAGGATAATCACAAGGCTTTCTTTAGTTATGTTAGGAACCTGGGTGGGAATTCCCAGATATGCTCAGAATTAGTCCAAAATGACAAAAAATACACCAAACCCACAGACATTGCCAACATCCTAGCTGACAGGTTCAGTGCAAACTTCTCCCCTCCTCCCCACCAAAAGGGCAAATATCTATCCCAGCAGAGTGCTGCCCCCCTGACATCTCAGATGCTCAGGTAAGAGCTGCCCTCTCCAAAGCAAAAAACACAGCATCAATGGGACCAGACGGTGTCCCAGGCTGCATCCTACATGAACTCCAAGAAGAGCTAAACCCAAACATAAAACTACTGTTCAATCTCAGCCTTACTACAGGATATGTACCCAAAGAGTGGCATACAGCAACAGTGGTCCCTCTCCACAAAGGTAGTGCCTCAACGGATCCGGGAAACTATCACCCCATAAGCCTGACTAGCTTGGTCTGCAAAGCTATGGAAAGGATCATCATGGACCTCATAAATAAAGATATTGGGGACCTACAGACACTGGATCCTACCCAATTTGGCTTTGTTAAGGGCAGATCCTGCCTCTTAAACCTGGTTGATTTCTTTGAAACAGTCACTAAGGCCATTGAC
This sequence comes from Protopterus annectens, assembly GCF_019279795.1. NCBI lineage: Eukaryota > Metazoa > Chordata > Ceratodontiformes > Protopteridae > Protopterus > Protopterus annectens. Next base: position 868,835,190 of record NC_056728.1, on the reverse strand, counting down.
GAGGGGAAGGCGGTCCACATAGCCTACCTGGACCTCTCAAAAGCCTTTGATACAATACCCCACTCGGGCATTATAGATAAGCTCACCAGTTTAAATATAAACCCCTATGTCACTAGATGGGTTGCAAACTGGCTCAAGGACAGAACCCACATGGTTAGAATTGCTGGAGCCATGTCAGACTCCAAACCAGTTACAAGTGGCGTCCCGCAAGGCTCAGTCCTGGGACCTCTCTTCTTTGGTATATATTTCTCAGAGGTACAGGCCAACACGGAAGGACTGTGGCTGACCAAGTTCGCAGATGACTGCAAACTGGGTGCCATAATTGACTCTCCAGCCGACACAAGCATCCTCCAAAAGGGCCTCATAGAAACAGACAACTGGTGCCAGAGCCATGGCCTCAAGCTAAACGCCAAAATGTGTATAGTCATCCCCTTTGGCAAAAACAAAGTGCCCACAAATTACCACATAGGTGGTAATCCATTAAGTACAGAAGAAGTAATTAGGGACCTGGGACCCAAGTTGATAGCAATCTCTCATTTGACAACCACGTGGCCAAAGTGGTTAGAAAAACATTTTATATAGCCCACCTAATCATGACGGGATTCACATCTAGATCAGGAGAGATCATCGTGCCTCTTTACTCATCCCTCATCAGGCCCATAATTGAGTACAATGCCCCTTTTGGGATGTACCTTACCAGACACCTGCAGCAACTGGAAAGACCCCAAAAGTACCTCACCAAGAGGATCAAAGGGCTCAAACAGATGCCATATGCTGCCCGGCTAAAGAAACTCCAGCTCTACTCAGTGGCATACCGCCTGCTCAGAGGCGATCTGTGCCTGACGTATAAAGCCATGTCCAACCCGGAATTAATGGACATGCTGCACCTCAGAAAATCCAAATCCCATCGAGCTACGCACTCGAGAGACTTGAACCTCAGCCCTGAAATAAATAGGACATGCTGGAGGGACAGATTCATAACCCAGAGGCACTGGAATAAAATCCCAGTCCAGGTTAGGCAGAGTCCCTCATTGACTCTCTTCAAGAGGAGTCTTGATGAGTGGATGGGAGATCATAGGTTTACCCCAGGTATCACTTCTGTGTCACTGTTAGACAGAGGCACAGTATACTAGCCTCGAAAAAGGGCATAGCAAAATTATTTTAAAATGGGTGGTGAAAGCCAAACACACTCTGGCTAGGCTTATAAATGCCCTAGGGCAGATAGCCTAGTATGAACCTATGAACCTATATACTTTAGAGTCCCCCTCAAGTCCAACAAATTTTGAAAAATCCAATATTTCCAGATTTTCTTTTTCTGTCATATTTCACAAATATAATTATTGCATTGTAATCTGACATTAAGTTACTGGCTTTATTGCTGTTCATCTCTGTCTCCAAAATCATGTATCTGCTTCATTTCCAATATACTCTTGATTCTCTTAGTCAGCTCTCTTGCTCTCTTCCTTTTCTCCATTTTCCTTTGAAACATTGGAAAAGGTTTCACAGGTGCAGTCTCTCTGTGGTCTTTATTACCAGAAGAACAGGAAGCAGAATCTCCTTCTGTTTCATAGCTCACTTTTTGTTGGACAAACTTTTGTATTTCTTCCTTAGCATGTATTCATCAAAAAATTATTTTGTCCCTCCAGTGAAGAATACCTTGAAGACAGCTGGGTACAGCAGTTTGAATCTCACACCTGGGCTCAACATTCCCTGAATAGTGGAATAAATTTATTCCTCTTCTTCCTGGTGTACAATGTGTAATTTGTATCTACAAACACTCTGCTCTCTCCCACTTTTAGTATTTTATCCTTCTGCCACAGTTTTGTCAGAATCAATTGCTGCTGGTAGGATTGCATCTTTACTATTAAAGTTCTAGGTTGCTTTCTCATTGTCAGGTTTGGAGTATACACATGATGTGCCTTTTCAACTACCAGCTTCTGCTGTTGAATACCAGTTCAGTTGCTTATTTGTGCTTTCATAAAATGAACGCAGTCTGTCCCTTCCACCTTCTCTGGTATATCTGAAAATCTCAGGTTTTTCCCATGTGCTCTGTCCTCTAAATCTATTATTTTTAGAAAAGAGCTCTTTATGAGCAGTCTCATAGTCATCCAGCCTTTTCGTCATTTCACCCTCTGATTTTTTGCAGCTTTATCACTTCATCTGAATATCTGTTTAAAGCTTTTTACATTTTTTCCAGTCTTTTGTTGTTTGTGTTGATATACTCCATTAGTGTTTTGTTTATTTTAACCTGGTCTGTGTGCAGTTGTCTTATATCTTCCTGTAGGTTACTGGAAGTCATGTCTGGAGGTTCCATTGCTTTTTATGAAAAGCTGAAGAACTTTCCCCAGTCAGTGTTTCTTCCTCACTTTTTAGCTGATTTTTTCCAGGTGCTTTGTAATTCTTTCTTCCTGGCATCCAGGCAGTACACTTACTAGCCAGTTACTGAAATGTATGCATAAACACAAAATTTGTTTTTGATTTGAACTGTCATCATTCTACTAATGCAAGATAGTGCTCAAAACTGGTCCTTTGTCCAGGCTTGGTCACATACATTGAGGCCTTAGCCATGCCTGTCTCCATTTTCACTAGGGTGGAGCATATATGATTGTTTATTCCCACATGAGGATGACAAAGTTGTCTACACAGTTTGTGTGAAAAGATATAAGGGACCTGATGAAATCATGAATCCTTAGCACCTGAGGGAGAGCTAACCATCACTCCTTCCTTGTTCAACCTGATGAGTACAACATTAGCAGGTCTGACAGCTGCATTACCAGCAATTAAGATAATGTTATGGCTGCCATCATGCCTTAAGGGCACAGACCTGCAACTTGGGTGATCCATGTTTGGGGAGGAAATAGTGGATACAGGTGTATGTACACCAGGTAGGTTGTGGGTAATTGGTTGACAGTGCCACAACTTAAGTAGGTTTAAAACATTGCAGTGCAATACACAAATCTCACCCTTAAAGCACAAGTATGGCATAATACAGTATACTAATGGCACAACTAAAGCAAGTTTAAAACACACACAACCATGAAGTAAAAGAACTAATTAGATACAAGTCCCACCAGAACCATTTCTAGGTATTATGGCACCCTTTGCAGTTCCATATCCTGGCACTCACTCAGCTGCTCTCTGAGTGGTCTTCCCTGAGGTGAGTACCAAACTAAATAAATAAATAAATAAAATAAAACATAAAAAAGTTGAAATTTGTATCAAACCACTAACTAAAAATGTATTTTGGAGGAAAGCATCTGCAGATCAACTAGATCAAATGCTATTATGATATGCATGAAGATGGATCCTGTGAGCATGCCTTTTTTAATGTTCAGGAGTGCGTGTCATCTGTAAGGGTTTAGATTGCGTCCAACATGCTCCTTCCTACCCAAAACCCAACTTGGTTCATTGATAGAATGCTGTAAGTATACATATACTGCAAGATTTGGAGGTATATAAGTACTGCAAGAATGTTTCAAAAAGCTAACTTAATTCAAATTGGTACTTGGTAGAGCAGGGCCTGTGAGTATTGGGTACATTTTTAAGGCTACTTTCCATTTCTGAGTCATAAGAGGTTCAAAAGATACACGTGGGTCCAGAATATAATCTTGACGTAATAGATTAAATCAGGGGTGGAGCCAATCTGTCCCAGCTGAAGCATCTATTGAGAGTTTGTGTAAAAGGGATACAATATCCCTTGTTTTTACAGCTCTGAAGTAGAAGGAGGAAGAGACTCAGAAGGAATCCAAGATGGAATGTGTGTCTAACTTTAAGAGAGTATGACTAGCTGTCATAGGTGATGTAAGGATTTTGTCAATGATGTGACTTTATTGAGGAAGTTGATGGGTGATTAAATCTCTGAAGGGATAAAAATATAGTCCCCTCTGTGTGAGTCTTTTAGAGGTGTTCTATTAGTTACATGTGTATTTACTTATAATTACACACACACATACAAATACTATCCATGGTTATATTATTAGACTTGACAGAGCACACAAAAAGCACGTGAAATAGCTATAATCTTCCCAGATATGCTCACAGTAACTCCCTATACAGGCACAATACCAAATTTTGGAAAAGCAGAAATTCTAATATCATTCCTAAAACGTACTAGAGCCAAGAGCATATGCATCGCTGTGCTATATATCCCCCCAGGAAAGAACATTTCAGTACCTGAAAACCTACTAGCCTGGATAACAGATATAATCACAAATGAAATTATCCTCCTGGGTGATTTAAACACTGAGTGTCAGTCTTTATCCACAAATTCAGCAATCAGCAGCATGAACCTGGTTGGATTCACTCAACTTATTAATACAACAAGATATGGCAAAAATAACTTTCATCAACCTATCCTGGACTGGATTCTGGTTACCAACCCATCTAATTTTACATCCTCAGGTACCCTCTGTAATACATTAAGTGACTACCTGCCAGCTTATACCCACAGGAGTATTACACAACTAACAAAGAAACATAAGATCAAAACTACCCCTAATCTTTCCAATTTATCCAAGGACTCTTTCATTGAAGCTCTGAAATCAGTTAACTGGTTCTTCCTAAAAAGACTCCCCCAAAACAATGCAGTTAAATATTTAAATGCAGCATTTTTAAAGATTCTTAACACCTTAGCCCCACAGCATACAAAAAGAATTAAAAACAGCCATACCCCATGGCTCACCAACCAATACAAACTCCTTGTGAAAGATAGACACAAAACATGGATTAACTGGCAAAAGAGTAAAAATGACAAAAACTGGCAACTATTCAGACAGCTACGAAATCAGGTTTTTCTCTTTCCTCCCAACTTACCTAAGCTACCTGAAGGCACCCTACCCTGCACTCTTGTTATAATCTCCTTCTCTCCATCCTTCTAACTTCTGTACCCATAATATGAACACCATCTCTCAATTTCCCCTCACTGTTTCTAATCATGTAATCTCTAACATATTTTTAAATATCTTAGAATTGTCTCAGGCCTTATTTAACACATGCTAAAATAATATGACTATTGAGTTTTCCTCACATATTTTCTCCAACTCATGCTATTGTTTTTCATTGCACTCTACTATGAAACATATGTTCTATGTTTTTCTTGTTACATTTTTTTTCACTCTTATGTTTGTAGTAAAACATGATACTTTGTGATTTAAAATATATGTACTTGATTTTTTGAAAGATTGTGATTGTGGAGCTTTTCTCCCAAGGCCCCCACTGAAAATGGGCACTTTCTGGCCCAATCGGACTTTCCCGGTAAACAAATCTCAGATAGCTAGATAGATATGGTTTGTCTACTATCTGTCAAATGCACAGCGTATTTAGGGCTGTCACATCTGTCAAATGCACTTGATATCACGTACAGGAACAAATGATATTTGTGTAACACCAACTGATGTTTGGTTAAGGGAGTTTCACTTTTGGTCACAGTTGTGTTATTGTGGAAATTTTATATTTAAGTTAGGCACTGTGGGATCAAAAAAACATTGTGGAAGTTTTATATACAAGTTAGTCATTCTGGGAGCAAAGCCCTTACACCTTTTGGTATGGGGTAAAGCCCCTTTAAGTAAAACAAGTGTGCTGGTGTTTTGTTGTGTGTTTTACCGATTGCAAAAGGAGGCTGTATGCTTTGCTTCTCTAATCAGTGTAGTTTTGGTTTGCTTTACTTTCGATGATAATTTGTGTAGTCAACATACCTCCATAGATGGAATGTGCACTGATGTAACAACATGTTGACTATTAGTAAAATAATTGTTTGTTTGTGTCTTTCGGATTTTCCCGGTTAAGGGTTGCCACAGTGGAACTATGGTCCGCTAATGATTGGTAGTGGATTTTTACATACCGGGTTACCAGCCCTGATGCACAACCTTCAACGAAGGCACGCCCCATTCACATATGCCTCCACACAGAAGACGCTCTAGCTGAGAATTGAACGGGACAATGTCTTGCTATGAGGCGACAATGCTACCGCAGCACCACCACCGCAGTTACTATTAGTAAAATAATACAAAATTCCAGATAGCTGGGCTGGCAGTATCTCCTTTCGTGACATGGGGGATCTAAGATTTTATTTTTACTACTAGTAAAATAATAATATATAAAAAATCTTAGATTCCCCATGTCACGAAAGGAGATACTGCCAGCCCAGCTATCTGGAACTTTGTAAATAATTATATGTCATTTGTGAATATCAACATGATTCATATGCTTGTTTTACAAATGTATTAGAACTGTATGTCATACAAGATGGTTTGTACAGACGTGTGTTGAAGAGGTATTTTACAAAGTGCTGTTTCAAAATGGATCCACAGCATGCCCTGCTGGAAGGGAACAGAAATGTACATACACTATTTTAACAGTGGAAACTGGAACACAGGAGGGTAACTTCAGAAAAATAGCTGAAATTAGACTACTTTATGACAGCAAGGAGACACAATGTCTAAAACTAGGGAACTTTCTGCATTGTCTTGCAGGTGTTTCATTTTTTTTTTATGGCAAGTACCAAGATTTGAGGAAAAGCCCTTGTGTATGTATTTTTACAGGTAGATGCTAAATCCTACCAGCTGCATCAATGGTTGTTTTTCACCCAGGATAGAGTCAGATGACTAGAAATTATGTCATTCTGCAAGGTATCCCAGCAGTAATACTTCAGATATAAATTTGGGAAGTCTCTTAGCGAGAGACAGTATTCTGTATTTGTCTTTGACCTGACAGCATCAAGATCCACTCACCACATCTGCCTTGCTTGCTCTAACATAAGTGTACTAGGGTACAGTATAATTCTTTTAGATATAGTCAGGAATATAGAAAGCTTAGTTTAGATATTTTCATTATTTATTTGAGACTGTCCTGCAGTGTTGTTTTAAATATTTCCTGTGATTTTGAACTCTGATATCACTGTACATAAATATTTAGTATTGTCTTGCCCTTTTATTATTTATTATTAAATATGTTTAAACATTTCATTGTGGCTGATCTTTGTGAGACATATTTAAGTACTGAGAGTATTTGCATATTTATTTGGTGGCACTATGCAGGCCACGTTTGATAGCCTTACTCTTCGTCTAACTACCATTTCTATTGATAGTAACATTACACAATAGGATTGGACACCCTTTGTTAAGGGCCTTAAAGTAGCTGATAAAGAGGTGGCAGGTAGCAGTAATAACTGCTTTATAGTCTGGGCAGAAGGTGGCATAGCTAGTAAACCTATGCCAGCCTTTCCCAGGTGTGTGTGTGTGTGTGTGTGTGTGTGTGTGTCAGTTACGCGGTCAGGGACACGAAGCACTTGTTGGACAGAAAGAGTGTTGGAGGTCTTGGCTTGGCCACACAGCTGAGATCTCAACTCGATAGCTGTGCCAGTGGGGATTCTTATTGGGGATCTGGAGAAAGAGAAATAAACCAGGCCCAGACTGACTGTGGTCTCTGTGTGCTCTTAAGGGAAATTGCACTTGGGCTGCATCTGGAAATAGGTGCATACCTGTTATCCTCCCAATGTACAGCCCCCACTGGTGCTAGTGGTGAGGATTGAGGCTCCTTGATTACTCAGCCAGTGGTGGGGCATCACATATATTAGTTGGCTGTGGTGGGATATCCCCTTATTGGGATTCAGTGGTGTGGATATTGAATTCCTGTAGCCTGTAAACAGTGATCATTAAGGAAGGTGTTTGTACTGTCAATCAGCCACGCAATGAACATTGAGAGTTTCACATCACAATAGTTTTATTTATTTTTTGTTATCTTAGTTAGTCAGGGAGTATGGCAAGCTGACAAGGAGCCAGTTGGCTGAGATGTGCCAAGCCAAAAGACTGGTGCATGCCAACCCTACTAAAGCACAAATGATTGCAGCCTTGGTCACAGCTGCATCACAGACCAGCAACCAGGAGGACAACCAGACTGACCTTGGGGAAGTACAACTCTCAGAAAATGGACAGGTCAACCTTTTTACAGAGGACTTAAAAATCCATCTGGAGTTAAAGAGACTTGAACTGGAGGCCAAATGGCTAGAACTAGAATCAGCAGAGAGACTGTGGCATTTGGAGGCTGAAGAAAAGGAGAAACAGATGGCATTGAAATCAGCAGACAGACTGAGATGTCTAGAAGCTGAAGAGAATGAGAGGCAAAGGCAACATGAAAAGGAAATGCTGACTCTTTGCCATGGTCATGGAGGTAATGAGGAAGGGAGCAACTGAACCCCAGAAGCAGCAAAGGTCAGTAAATTTCTTCCACAATTTACAGAGGGTGGTAACTTTGATAGTTTTATTCATACTTTGATAGTTTTATTCATATGTTCGAAAGTGTGTGTAAACAGCATAATGTTGGCCAAGGGCTCTGGGTACCGTTCCTGACCCCCTTACTCCATGGTAAAGCTGTAACTGCTATTTCTAAATTGTTTGATACTGATTGCTTAAATTATGATACTGTTAATACTTTTAGTTTTGTGTGCATAGACACAAGGCAGATGAAAGTGTGTGTGAATATATTGCTGAACTAAGCACTTATTTTCATAGGTGGGAGAGAGGGTGTCAGGTCACTGCTTTTGAAGGGCTGACAGACCTTTTCTTGAGGAAACAAGCCCTTAGCACTTTGCCTGAGGACATGAGAATCTGATTAGCAGATAGGCAGTGCAATACCCCAGATGAGTTGGGGGAAAAGGGAGACCTATACCTAGCAAGCAGGGTATCACTGCACAGGAAAGGGATACCCAATGCTGTTCATGGGTCTAAGGGAACCCATGGTGGGCAGCCTAAACCACCCCAACAGAGTCCACCAGTAGCAGAGGAAGCCAGTAGTTCAGGTACATGGCCAGGACTAAGGGTTAAATGTTTTAAATGCAACCAGTGGGGCCATGTAGCATATAAATGTCCACGGAGGCAAGGTGGGGAACAAAAGGTGGGAGAACCGGTAAGTGGGAATGACAGAATACCAGCAGTAAGTTGTCTGGAGACAACAAGGGTATGAAATTACCACAAGAGGTTATATCCTATCTTAGTAGATGGGAAACAGGTCACTGCTAAGAGAGACACAGCCTCTGATCTACCCATTGTGAAGTCTGCAGTGGTTAAAGAAGAGCACTACTTGCTTGGGCAGTCTACTCCAGTCAGAGCTTTAGGAAGGCCCCATTCCAAATACTTTTGGCTAGGGTTCACCTTGACTGGGAGGGTGGACAAAGGAAGCAAGCAAGTAGATGTGTTTGAGAATATCCCTAAAGATGTCCTGATAGGGAAGGATTTTGATAATGTAGTACCTTGTGTGCATTCTAAATTGGCCCTAGATGTGAGTGCATGCATGTGTGTGCCTTCTGTGGAAGGTTGGGCGCCTGGCTGGCAACTCGACACTGTAAAACTCCACTGCCAATCATGAGCGGACAGGTGATCTGCTGTGGTGACCCCTAACTGGGAAAAAGCCGAAAGAAGAAGAAGTACCTTGTGTGCAAGCAGTTATATGCAGTCAGGCTTGGAGACAAGCATGTGGGTCTGATAGCTTGGGGGGAATTCAGGCAGACCCCACACTTGAAGCCAGAACTGGTGAGGTGGCTACTTCAGGGAGGGAGCTACCCTCTTGCAGTGAGACTGAAAGGGAGCCACAGATGCTTGTGGATACTGAGGTTCCCTTGGACAGAGTGACTGCAAGGGCAGAGGTGAGTAGTAGTACCCAGGCTGACAGTAAGGCACCGCTGGCAGCGAATACCCGACTTCCTGTGGAAAGGGAGCTGTGAAGGGTTACGAAGAGAGAGAGAGAGAGTTGAGACAGGCTCATTTCTCAGACCCTTCATTACAAGGCCTGACAGAGGTAGCTAGTGAGGCACCTGATTCTGAAGAAAAGGGGGAAATCTGTATACTTGGACAAACGGTTACTGTATAGAGAGTGTACCCTTAAGGGAGGGCTAGAGGGGGGGAGAGAATACAGCAGTTGGTAAAGCCTAGAGCCTACTGACTGACACTTCTAGCCATAGCCTATGACATTCCCTTTGCAGGTCATATGGGCATAAAGCATACCAAGAGATGTATTATGCAGAAATTTTATTGGCCTGGGATTTCCAGAGATGTAACCGGGTACTGCAGGACCTTTGAGCAGTGTCAAAAGGTAGGGAAGGCAGGAGACAAGGTGAAAGCTCCTTTCATGCCATTGCCTGTGATTGAGGAGCCATTTCAGAGGGTAGCTATGGATTTTGGGGGGGCCTCTGTGTTCCCCAAGTTTCACAGGGAAGAAGTATATCGTACTGATAGTAGGTTATGCTACCGGGCGGCCACGGTGGTGCAGTGGTTAGCATTGCCGCCTCACAGCAAGAGGTTCTCCGGTTCGATCCTTGGCTGGGGTGCCTTCTGTGCGGAGTCTGCATGTCCTCCCTGTGGTCGCGTGGGTTTCCTCCGGGTGCTCCAGTTTCCTCCCACATCCCAAAGACATGCTGCAGGTGGATTGGACACTCTAAATTGGCCCTAGGTGTGCGTGTGAGTGTGCCTTCTGTGGAAGGTTGGGCGCCGGGCTGGCAACTCGACACTGTAAAACTCCACTGCCAATCAATGTGCGGACAAGGTGATCCGCTGTGGTGACCCCTAACCGGGAAAAGCCGAAAGAAGAAGAAGAAGAAGAAGTAGGTTATGCTACCAGATACCCTGAAGTGGTGGCTCTTTCCTCCATTGAGTCAGAAAAGGTGGCAAATGCTTTGTTAGAGATTTTCAGCAGGGTAGGTTTCCCAAAAGAAAGACTGACTGACAGAGGTGCCAATTTCAGACCTGCTGGCTTGTTTGTGGAAACACGGTGGGGTGAAACACCCAAAGACCACCCTGTACCATCCCCAGACTAATGCTCTTGTTGAGGAGGTTAAACTATACACTCAAGACCATGCTACAGGCATTTGAAGACCCATGTAAAAGGTAGTGGGACAAATATTTGCCCCATCTGTTGTTTGCTTACAGAGAAATGCCCCAAGAATCCACAGGTTTTTCATCCTTTGAGTTGCTGTATGGGCATAGGGTGAGGGGACCTCAAGATTTGATTCATTATGAATGGGAGGGTCCCACAAAGATTCTGTTGTGGCATATGCCCTAAATCTCAGGACAAAGCTCAGGGAACTCATGGACGTTTCCCAGGAGAACTTGGCAGAAGCCCAGTAGCAGAAAAAGGTCTGGTATGACAGGAATACTCAAGCTAGAAAGTATGCTGTGGGGCAGCAGGTTATGGTTCTCATTCCTGTCAGACACAACAAGTGGCAGGCAACTTAGAAGGGACCCTTCAAGGTGGTAAGGAAGGTCAGTGATGTTAACTACATGGTAGAACTGCTAGACAGCAGGCAGGGGCACAAATTGTACCATGTTAACATGCTGAAACCCTACCATGATAGAGAGGCCCTTGTGCTGAGTGTTTGCAGTGGATGGCAAGAGGAGTCTGAGGGGGATCTGGTGACTGATCTACTCAGTGAGGCTTGGACTGACACCTCAGTGGAAGGGTGTCTCAGCAGCTATCCCCTACTCAGGTTTGAGAAATCCAAGCAGTGTTACAGGAGTGGGGCATGTTCACTGGGAAACCAGGGTGTACCCACCTGATGCAACACCATGTGGATGCAGGACCCCAAAGGGCTATTAAGCAGGGCCTTTATAGGGTGCCTGAGAGGGTCAAACAGACTCTGAGGGAGGAGATACAGGAAATGTTGGCACTAGGGATAATCCAGGAGTGCAGAAGTCCCTGGGCCTCTCCAGTGGTGCTGGTACCAAAGAAGGATGGCAGCACCAGGTTCTGTGTGGACTACAGGAAATTAAATAGTCACACATAATCAGATGCTTACCCCGTGCCTAGGACAGATGAAGCTCTAGAACAGCTGGGTAGGGCTAAGTATCTTACCACTATTGATCTTACCAAGGGTTATTGTCAGGTGCCCTTGACTCCCAGTGCTAGAGAGAGGTCAGCCTTTGTGACTCCTTTTGGCTTGTATGAGTTCATGAAGATGCCCATTAGGATGAAAAATACTGCAGCGACTTTCCAGAGGCTGGTAGATCATATCCTAGCAGGAGCAGGAGATTTCACCCTTGCTTACCGGATGATACTGCCATCTACAGCCATTTCTGGTAACAGGACCTTCAGCGTGTTAGGGAGGTGCTGGGCAAACTACAGAGGGCAGGATTGACAATTAAGCCCAGTAAATGTCAGGTGGGTATGGCAGAGGGACATAGAGTGATGAATGGTAAGATCAGGCCAGACCCTGCCAAGTTGGAAGCCATTCAGGCATAGCCTGCCCCTGTTACCAAAAAACAGGTAAGGGCATTCTTAGGGACAGCAGGGTACTACAGAAAGGTTGTCCCCAGTTATAAGACCATAGCTGCTCCCCTCACAGACCAGACAAGGAAAAACAGGCCTGATAAGGTAGTGTGGACCCTACCATGTAAGCAGGCATTCCAAAAGCTTAAAGGAGCTTTGGGAGGACCCCCTGTGTCAGCCAGTCCAGATTACAGCAAATAATTTGTTGTGCAGGTGGATATTTCAAACCATGGGGTGGGGGCTGTACTCAGTCAGGCTTCCTCAGAAGGAGAAGAGCACCCAGTGGTATATCTCAGCTATAGGCTCCAACCCAAGGAGAAATGTTATGCAGCTACAGAAAAGGAATGTCTATCCATAGTGTTGGCACTGCAGAAACTTCAGCCTTATCTGTATGGAAGAAAATTCACTGTAGTTACAGACCACAATCCCTTAACATGGCTACATTGAGCCAGCCAGCAAAATGCCAAGTTATTAAGGTGGAGCCTAGGGTTGCAGACATATGATATGACAGTGCAGCGCCATAGTGGGGTTAGCAATGTCAATGTAGATGGGTTCTCAAGACAGGGAATGGGGTAAGGTATTCCCATATAGGATCATCCCTGTCAAGCAGTGTTTCTCAAGGGTCACTTGAAAAACTAACTTGAGTCTTCCAAGGGGGGATGTCATGAAAAGAGATACTGCCAGCCCCACTATCTAGAATTTTGTAAATAATTATATGTAATTTGTGAATATCAACATGATTCATATACTTGTTTTACAAACGTATTAGAACTGTATGTCATATAAGATGGTTTATACAGACGTGTGCTGAAGAGATATTTTACAAAGTGCTGTTTCAAAATGGATCCACAGCATGCTCTGCTGTAAGGGAACAGAAATGTACATACACTGTTATAACTGTTTGAATGTATATATTTTAACAATGGAAACTGGAAGACAAGAGGTTAACTTCAGAAAACTAGCTGAAATGAAATTACTTTATGGCAGCAAGGAGACACAATGTCTAAAATGAGGGAACTTTCTGCATTGTCTTGTGTTTTATTGTTTTATGACTTCCAGCAAGTACCAAAATTTGAGGAAACACCCTTATATATGTATTTTCACAGGTAGATGCTAAATGCTACCAGCTGCATCAATGGTTGTTTTTCACCCGGGATAGAGTCATATGGCAAGAAATTATGTCATTCTGCAAGCTATCCCAACAGTAATATTTGAGATATTAATTTGGAAAGTCTCTTAATGAGAGACAGTATTCTGTATTTGTCTTTGACCTGACAACATCAAGATCCACTCACCACATCTGCCTTGCTTGCTCTGAAGTAAGTTTACTAGGGTACAGTACAATTATTTTAGATCCAGTCAGGAATATAGCAAAGCTTAGCTTAGATATTTTTCTTTATTTATTTGAGACTGTCCTGCAATGTTGTTTTAAATATTTCCTGTGATTTTGAACTCTGATATCACTGTACGGTTCTACTTTAAAAAGTTGACTTACCAAAAAGATGACTTCAATAACATCGAGACCACAACACCAATGATTTACAACATCAAACTCCTGGAACAGTGAATTACACCTCGAGGAAATGAACCCACTCTCGTTGTCCTTCCAAAATTTAAGTATTGATAAAGTCACCCTGGAGAACCAACCCTTGATATTTAATCCAGGTGTACATAGTGTGCTCTGATTTTGCCATATATTGCATTCCCAATGTCCTGGAATAAGCTACACAAGTTTCCTTTTAGGCAGAATTTGCATTTATAAGTAGAGTCAGTGCTGTGTGGTTGTACAGATCTGACTGAGAACATGTATAAGTCCTCAATTCTAGATTGTAAACTGATAAGAATTGCTTGACTTCAGTTTCAGGTAATCTGGCTCCTTCTTCTGTCCAGTACTGTTGAAGACTTTGTTTCTAAAAGTTGAGGGCTTCTTTGCATTCTCTTAAGCATCATCACTTCGGTATTACCTGCATTACATTTTATCTGTGTAACACTGGAACACACAGACACACAGACACACAGACACACACACACACACACACACACACACACACACACACACACACACACACACACACACACACACACACACACACACACACACACACACACACAGACACACACACCTTCTCTTTCCTCAGTTGAAGTGGCACATATACATTCCAAGGGCACTTCATAGGTTACTACTGCACATTTGATCAAGAAGATCATTTGTAGCCTAACCAGAGCAATATCTTCTACATGATATCCCTTTCCATAAATGATTATGTATGTGTGTGCAGGGGGGGGGCAGAGTTGTATTTACAGTTGCCTAGCCATCTATCCATCTAGCCAGGTTGCTCATGAAGACAGTAAATGAACTACTTTGTTTAATTATAAGGGAAATCTTCTTCTTTTTCTTCTTTTTTCGGCTGCTCCCATTAGGGGTCGCCACAGCGGATCAACTGTTTCCATTTCTTCCTGTCCTCTGCATCTTGCTCTGTCACACCAACCACCTGGATGTCCTCTCTTATCACATCCATAAACTTATATTAGGCCTTCCTCTTTTCCTGTTACCTGACAGCTTCATCCTTAGCATCTTTTTCCCAATATACTCTGTATCCGCCTTCAGCACATGTCCAAACCAACATAATCTTGCCTCTCTGGCTTTGTCTCCAAACCTTCCAACCTGGGCTGACCCTCTAATATACATATTCCTAATCCTGTCCATCCTCGTCACACCCAGTGAAAATCTTAACATCTTCAACTCTGCCACTTCAAGCTCTGACTCCTGCCTTTTTGTCAGTGCCACTGTCTCCAACCCATATAACATAGCTGGTCTCACTACCCTCTTGTAGACCTTTCCTTTCACTCTTACTGGTACTCATCTGTCACAAATCACTCCTGACACTCTTCTCCACCCACTCCATCCTGCCTGTACTCTCTTCTTCACCTCCCTTCCACACTCACGATTACTCTAAACTGTTGATCCCAAGTATTTAAACTCATCCACCTTTGCCACCTTTACTCCCTGCATCCTCACCATTCCTCTATCCTCCCTCTCATTCACACACACATATTCTGTCTTAGTCCTGCTGACCTTCATTCTTCTTCTCTCTAGAGCATATCTCCACCTCTCCACGGTCTCCTCCACCTGTTCCCTACTCTCACTACAGATCACAATGTCATCTGCAAACATCATAGTCTACGGGGACTCCTGTCTGATCTCGTCTATCAACCTGTCCATCACCATTGCAAATAAAAAAAGGGCTCAGAGCTGATCCTTGATGTAATCCCACCTCCACCTTAAACGCATCCATCACTCCCACCGCAGACCTCACTGCTGTCACACTACCCTCGTACATATCCTGTACCACTCTTACATACTTCTCTGACACTCCCAAATTCCTCATACAATACCACAACTCCTCTCTAGGCACCCTGTCATATGCTTTCTCTAAGTCCACAAAGACACAATGCAACTCCTGACCTTCTCTGTACTTCTCCATCAACTCTCTCAGAGCAAACATTGCATCTGTAGTTCTCTTTTCTGGCATGAAACCATACTGCTGATCACTAATCATCACCTCCCTTCTTAACCTAGCTTCCACTACTCTTTCCCGTAACTTCATGCTGTGAGTGATCACTTTAATCCTTCTGTAGTTACTACAACTCTGCACATCACCTTTATTCTTAAAAATCGGTACAATAACATTTTTTCTTCATTCCTCAGGCATCCTCTCACTTTCCAAGATTTCATTAAACAATCTAGTTAAAAACTCCACTGTCATTTCACCTAAACACCTCCATGCTTCCACAGGTATGTCATCTGGACCAACGGCCTTTCCATTCATCATCCTCTTCACAGCTATTCTTACTTTCTCCTTGCTAATCCACTGCACTTCATGATTCACTATCCACACATCATGCAACCTTCTCTCCCTGTCATTCTCTTCATTCATCAGCCCCTCAAAGTACTCTTTCCATCTGCTCAACACAGTCTCCTCACTTGTGAGTACCTTTCCCTCATTATCCTTTATCACCCTTACCTGCTGCACATCTTTATTAGCTCTGTCCCTCTGTCTAGCCAATTGATACAGGTCCTTTTCTCCCTCCTTAGTGTTCAACCTTTCATACCACTCTTCATACGCCTTATTCTTAGCCTTTGCCACCTCTCTCTTTGCCATGCACCTCATCTCCTTATACTCTTGTCTACTTTCTTCATATCTCTGACAATCCCACTTTTTCGCCACCCTCTTTCTCTGTATACTCTCCTGTACTTCTTCATTCCACCACCACGTCTCCTTGTCCTCCTTCCTCTTTCCAGATGTCACACCAAACACCTTTCTAGCCATCTCTCTTACTAGCAATGCTATAGTTACCCAGCTATTCGGTAACTCTTCATTGCCACCCAGTGTCTGTCTTAACTCTGCCCTGAACTCCACCTCACAATTACCCTTTTTCAATTTCCACCATTTGATCCTTGGTGCTACCCTCACACTCATCCTCCTCTTCTTGATCACCAATGTCATCCTACAAACCACCATCCTATGCTGCCTAACTACACTTTCCCTGCCACCACTTTACAGTCTCCAATCTCCTTCAAACTGGCCCTCCTACATAAGATGTAATCCACCTGTGTGCATCTTCCTCCACTCTTGTATGTCACCCTATGCTCCTCCCTCTTGGTAAAATACGTATTCACCACAGCCATGTCCATCCTTTTCACAAAATCCACTACCATCTGACCTTCTGCATTCCTTTGCTTAACACCATACCTACCCATCACTTCCTCATCCCCTCTGTTCCTTAGGGAAATCTATTCCATAAATGTAGAATTCTTTGAGTGGGTTATCTATCATGCTTGCAAGTTCTACTTATGTTAAAGTATTTTCTGTCAGTGTTCACAGCATAACATAAAGGAGGTCACATAGGAAAAAAACATTTGAGGTTGTATATGGTAGAATGAGATCACTCATTAAGTCTGTATGAGACAGACTAGATGGACAGGGTTATAAGGCATTATGCATAGGTTATGAGCTCAGACCCTTTATTTTTCTGGTAAGGAAACACTGGACTTAAAAATATACCCTTAGTAATCAGTTGAGCTAGAGAGAAGGAATTTCTAATAACCTTGAATACATGATGATCAAAGGAGAGCTCATTGTCAACAAATGTGTTCAGTTCTTTGATAACCATGTCAGTTTTCAGTGGGTGCTATTTATGTGGTAGCAGCATGGCTGCCTTTGTTTTCCAAAGATTACTATATTTCATTTTGTTTGCATGTAGTATGTGGCCATGGTCTTACTGTTACTTAATTGTTTGTTAATCATACTTAGAATCTTGGAGACAACTGGGGAGTTTAAGATGGCACCAAGTGTGCAATCATCAGCAAACTTTGTCAGCCAAGAGACCATTAACATCAGCTTTGATGTCAAAGAAATACATACAAAATAGAAGGATGAAACCATGGGGAGACATATTTTGAAAGACAATGTACCATCTGTCATATTATTACTGGGTTCTGCCCATAAGCCAGTTTTCTATCCACTAAATAGTGCAGGGGTTTGCATTTAGTTTGACTAACTTGCTTATAATAACTGGGTGTGGAATGTAGCCAAAGGCCTTAGCAAAATCAAGTTATACAGTGTGTACCAATTTGCCTTCTTCCAAGACATCAAAAACATTTTGGGAGAAGTCTAACTGATTTATCAGGCAAAACTGCCAACAAGGAAAAAACTAAGAGAGCCTGAAGGAAAATCAACTAGAAAAGGTGAAGAGAAAACACTGACGGGGAAGAATCCTGCAGCTGTTCAGCAAAAAGTAGTTCAAACATCAGCTTTGGTATGAGACATGGTTTCCAGTAATCTAGAGGAAAAAATAAGTCAAATGTGCTGAGAGCAGATTAAAATAAATAAAACACTGAAAGCATATATCAGTTCAAATAAGAAAAGGCTGGAAAAAATGGAAGAAGCTTTAAACTGATATTCAGTTGAGCTGATATAACTGCAAAAATCAGAAGTTGAAATGAAGAGAAGGCTGGCAAAGTATGAGACTGCTCAAGAAGAGATATTTCCAAATATGGTAGAAACAGAGGACAGAACATGTAGGGAACACTTGAGATTTTCTGTTCTACCAGAAAAACTAGAAAGAACAAACAGTATTAATTTTATGACAGCACAAATAATTAACTGGAATGGTATTCCACATCAGGATCTGTTAATTAAAACGACACATCATGTGTATGCTCCAAACCAGGCCATATGAAAGCAGCCAAGACCTGCATTAGTAAAGATGCCAACAGGAAGAGCTGATCCTGTCAAAACATTGGCAAAAGGGCAAAGTATTAAAAGTTGAAATAGTAGGATGTTTTCTGAAACCAGGCAGAAGAGAAACAAATTTATTCCAGCAATCAGGGAATGTCAAGAGGCAAATGTGAGATTCAAGCTGCTTTATCCAGATGTCTTCAGAATATTTTTTCCTAGAGGATCAAAGTAATTTTCGATGCAGAACAGACTATGGGAGAAATACAAAAGTTTGTCCAAGAAGAGATGAGTGATCAAATTAAAGGGAAAGCTTCCCATTCTTCTGATAGTAAGGCTCAGAGAGAGAAACCTTTTCCAATGTTCCAAAGAAAAATGCTTGCGAGACAAAAAAAACACACACAGGGGTTGACTAAAGAATTGGGAGTACCTTGGACTTGAACCAGAGCCTGGGGTTGGGAGATGGGCATGAACAGGAAGAAGACCAGCAACCCTGAAATTAGTGAATAAATGTGATACTATAAAGCTTCAGTCGCACATGTGAAATATAGCTTTACAAGAAAAAATGGCTAAGAAAGATTAGATTTTTGTTGACTTTGTTAAGCTTGTTGAGTGACTGACAGGCAGATGCCCCAATTCATTTCATTAATGTTTGTAATGACACTAAAAAGAAAAAAAGGAGAAAGAGAGGAAAAGTTACTTTAAATATCTGGATTTAATGCCCTTAGCACAATCTAATGACAATTATTTGTATAAATGCAAGTGGGTTTTAAAAAATGAGAGCCTACAATGTAAAATCTTGTTTTCTATAAGTAAATAAATGTTCAATACCAATTTAGAAATCTGGAGCTGAAGGCAGCTCTGCATTCTGATTGTATGATTCCATGGAAACAAGCTGACTAAATGTGAAGGCAATAAATTGAGAGGTCTAGGCATTGTTTACTGAGAGAAATGTAAAAATTAAAAAGTACAAAGGCAAGCAGTTCAGTAATAAAATTTGAAATGATTGGAATTGAATAAGAGCTTTTCTGGTAACTATACACTTTAATATATTTACTAGAACAGTGTATAATTTAGTTTTATTTAAAGATAGCCAGTGAACCTTTTCTTAAGGTTAAAAGTTAATGTTTTATGAAAACATACAGGTTGTTTTTCACATCTGTGAGGGTAATAAAGATAAGACATGAACAGTTAGCAATTAGCATAAATAGGATCATAGACTGTAACATGAATCTAAGCATGGATAAGCTCAATTTTAAGTTAGATTTTACCCGTGTGTGTAGCTGTTGATTTGGGACAATTGGATGGTTAAACTTCATTACTTGAAGATGCACATAGTTTTGAGTTTAGGCATGTTTCTTTTTTTGTTTGTTCGAAGATTTTCATTACCACAAAAAGTCTTGTAAAATGTGACATAGGTTCAGATGGAGGTGAAAAGAAACAGACATATAAAAGCACAACCTACCAAACATTAGTTGGCGCTTATAATGCAAAAGCTGGAAAAGGACATTTAAAAAAGTAGCCATGTATAATAGGTAGGAGTAATAACTTCTTATCATAATGGCTACAGTAAATGCAAATACAGCATGTTGCAGAGAAAATAAGCGAGTATCTGGATAATTTATGTGAGTTTAGAAAGATTGCCTTTAAACACCTGTTTTTTGGTAATGACTCCAGAGCACAAAAACTTTTAGCACAGTGATTTAGGCAACAGAAAGTAGAAAGGTTTGCTACTAAACGTATGGAGACTATAACAAGAAAAATAACCAGGGATCCTATAGAGGTATTAGAGATATTTTGGAAATTTTATGAAAATTTGTATAAATCAGAGGAAAGTGGAAATCAAGAAAAAGCACAAATGGAAATATTTATGGGAGACTCAGGTATGTCAAGGTTAATGGTAGATGACTCTCAACAGTTAACAATTAAGATAGGAAATGATATAAAAATGGTGATGTATAATCAGGCTGCAGGAAAGTCTCCAGGAATAGATGGTATTCCCTGTGAAGTTTGGAAGCTAGGAGGGAAAAAGTGATAAAGGTCTGGAAGCTTTTATTTAACAGTTTTTTTAAGGGGAATGTTCCAGTGTCCTAGAAGAAAACTGTAGTGGCTGTAATGCCTAAAGATGGTAAAGACCCATCAGACCTAGGTTCAGACAGACCCATTTCAATTTTAAACCATGATTATAAGGTGTTTATATCTATAATAGCTAAAAGTATGGCAAAGGTGTTGCCAAAATTGAAATATATGGGTCAATGTGGTTTTGTGGAGGGGAGCCAAATATTTGAAAACATTAATACAGCAGTGATGATCCAGAAGGAAGCAGAATGTAAGAAAACACCACTGTTGTTGGTGGGTCTTGATGCAGAAAAGACATCTGACAAAATAAGCTGGGATTTTATGAGTAGGGCAATAGAACCATTTGCATTCACTAATATAATAATAAGGTTAATTAGGAGGATATATGAGGGATCAGAGGCAAAAATTAAAGTTCAAGGGTTCCTACCTGATATGTTGTGTCTGAATAGAGGAACTAGGCAACGGTGTCTTCTTTCCCCTTTGTTATTTGCATTATATTTAGAGCCATTGGAAAAGAAAATAAAGGACTCATAAATTCAAGGATATAATTGGTATTGTAATCAAGAAAAGTTGGCTTTATTTGCAGATGGTATTATTTTCTACCCGATAAAACCAGACAAGGACATCTCAGTGCTGTGGAACATTCCGAGACAGTTTCAAGTCTTTATAGGATATACAGGATATAAATGGCAAAATTCCAAGCCCCCATAAGCCATGAGAACACTGCTGCCTATGCAGAACTCTTCACAGAAACCCTGTACAAGCATGTTAATAGCTGCATAGAGGCAGCTGTACCCACCAGGAAGAAGTACAGAACTAACTCAAAAAACAAGCCCCCGGTGGAATTACAAAATCAATAGGCTGTATAACAGAAGGAAGAAAATCATAGCAAAAACTAAGAGCTGCAGCACTAAGCAGGATAAAAGCATTCTCATCAAACTAAACAAACAACTCAGAGGACAAATAAAGTCTACCAAAGCCAAAACTAAGGTAAGTTTGGCCTCCTAGGCCAAGGACAACCACAAAGCATTATTTAGCTATGTCCACAACCTCAAAGGCAATACACAATTGTGTGCAAAACTCATTGTAAATGGATCCAGCTATACTGGGCCAGAAGATATACCAAACCTCCTGGATGATAAATTCAGCTCCAACTTAAGTCAGAGGACAATTAAAGTCTACCAAAGCCAAATCTGAGGTAAGTTTGGCCTCCCAGGCCAAGGACAACCACAAAACATTCTTTAGCTATGTATGCAACTTCAAAGGGAACACACAATTGTGTGCAAAGCTCATTGTAAATGGAGCCATTTATACTGACCCAAAAGATATAGCAAACCTCCTGCCTGATAAATGCAACTCCATCTTAAACCCCTCCCCCTCTTCCTTACAGAGATGAGATGATGGAAGATGGCATTATTTTCAAAGGTCCCAAAAGTGTTGTTCCTGCTTCCTTACAGCATGAATATATCCAGATTTTGCATTGTGGTCATCCAGGTTCTGCATCTACCAAAAGAAGGGCAAGAAGACTAGTACTTTGGCCTTCTCTAGCAAATGACATTGATAAAGTACTTTCTTCTTGTTCAGTGTGTAATAGTACTAGACCGTATTTGCAAAAAGAACCACTTCAGCTAAGTCAGGTTCCTGAACTACCTTGGTCAACAATAACCACTGATATATTCGAGTGGAACAATCAGCATTACTTGGTATTGGTAGACTCTTATTGCAACTGGTTTGAGATTGATTTACTACCTAACCTAACAATTGCTGCTGTTATTACTAAGTTAAAACATAATTTCTCAGTCCGTGGTAGTCCACCCAAAGTTATTTCTGACAATGGTACTCAATTTACTAGTCAGTTGTTTCAGAAATTTGCAAAAAGAATGGGACTTTGTGCATGTTACCAGTAGTCCAGAATATCCAAGTGAAATGGTCTAGCTGAAGGTACAGTGCAGAGTGCAAAGCAATTACTTGAGAAGTCAAAGCATGACAATACCAATGTATTTTTGAATTTACTTAATCTCAGAAACATACCCCGTGACAATATATTTGGTTCACCTGCTCAGAGACTTCTATCTAGGCAAACCAGACAAACATTGCCTATCAGTTCCAGTTTATTGAGACCTAAAGCTAAGAACAACAGAACAATTAGAGCTCAGCTATTTAGAAAGCGTTCTTTCTAAAAGTCCAGCTATGATAAATTGAGCAGACTTCTTTGTTCATTGAAAGAAGGAGAAAGTGAGGATACAAATGGTGAAAGGTTTTGACCAGATTGGTCAAGTAACAGGTATATATGCTGAGCTGAGATCCCACATCTGACAACATGTCACTCGTCTAGTCAGGATACAATAGATGAGACATTGTGAGTTCTGTTCAAGCTGCTTTATTATGTACAAACACATCAGGATTGAGGCTTAATAACTTTAACTTAGATAACTTTATATACAAACTAGCTGTTACACTCATATATGCTCACTCTCTGTCTGCACTCTCAAAATGGCACTGAAGCTAGCACATGCTGACTACTTATATGCACATTCAGTGCTTGAAATGCTTCATAAAGATACAGCACACGTACTCTATTCTACACCAAGGAAGTTAGAATTGGGGAGTCCACCTCTACAAAGAAGCCAGTCACAAGTGGAGTCCCTCAGGAATCACTCCTTGGACCACTCCTCTTTGTCATTTACTTCTCTGAAGTAAATGCCAATGTCAGTGGTCTCTGGCTGACTAAATTTGCAGATAATTGCAAATTAGGAGCTGTCACTGAATCCCACACTGACACAAATGTTCTGCAGGAGGGGCTGACACAGGCAAATAACTGGTGTCAGAGCCATAAAATTAAATGTCAAGAAATGAATAATAGTATTCTTTGGGAAGTCATCCACCCCTGGTAACTATCATATTAACAACACACCCCTTAGAGATGGCCCAGTAGTCAGGGACTTAGGGACACATATAAATAGTAATCTAGCCTTTGACCATCATGTGTCTACAGTAGTGAGGAAATCATTCTATGTTGAGCAACTTATAAACAAAGGTATGGCATTTAAGTCCAAGGAAGTCATTGTTCCACTGTATTTGGCATTGCATTCATCAGACCTATCACTGAGTACAATGCCCCTTTTGGTATGTATCTAACCAGGCATATCCAAAAATTGGAGTGTCCACAGAGGTTCCTCATTAATGCAGGACATAAATAAAATGTCTTATGCAGACTGCCTCAAGACCCTATCCCTGTATTCTGTCTCCTACAGGCTTTTGAGGGGAGATCTATGCCTGGCATACAGAGCATTGTCAGACTCCACAATGATAGACCTCCTGCATATCCACAAAACAAACAGCACCAGTATTACCCATTGTAAAGACTTAATTCTTGCCTGTGATATAAATAGGTCCTGCTGGAGAGACAGGTATGTATCCCGGAGACTAACCTGTCTAAGGAACAGGCTCCCCATCCACGTGAAGCAGAGTTCCTCCCTGACCCAACTCAAGTGCAACTTGGGCAATTGGATGGGGAACAGGAAATTCATCTCTGGTTGGCACCTATGTCTCTAATGGACACAGGTAACCTTTAAATGGTTCATCTCCCAGGCCCCTGCCTGTAAAAGTTTAATCTCCCAAACCCTTGCATGCACTTATCAAGGGTATCAGAACTTGTCAGTGATTTGGGATACATGGCTAGGCTTAAAAAGGCCCTTGTGGTTGTTAGCCTAGTAAACACCTATGAACCTATAAATTAGGATAAACAACGGCTATAGCTGTAAACTATGTAGTCACACAAGAATATTTTTAGCAATATTCATATTTATGGGAACATGATAAAATGAAGTACTGTGGAGTATGGATTAAAAAGGATCCTGTTATGGTTGCTAAGGATATGTGGGAAGAAAGTAAACAAAAGATAATACAAAAACTGAGAAACTGGAAGCTCTTGTTTATGGATATGGATAGCAAGATACCAGCAGTATAACTGATTTTAGTCCCTTTAGTTTTATATACAAGTCAGAGACATTTTTATCAGCCTGAACAGATGTTGTGACCAGTACTTAATTAAGAGTTGAAAGATTTTATCTGGGAGAGCAAGGGTCAAGTGGGATAAGCTGAGCCTTTCAATAGAAGATGATGGTTTAGGATTACCTTATTTGAAAAGATATTTTAGAGGTACATGGTTAAGGTTCATATACATAACATAAGTAGAATGCTATAATTCAAAGTGGAAAGGGATAATAAAGAAGAGTGGGTAAATTCAAGAAATAAGAAGAGAGTGATATGTTCGATACAGACCCATAAGGAGAATAACAACAGCCATAAAGAATACTGTATTTGTAAATTAGCAGAAAGTATTTTAAACAAACTACTCATTCATATCAAGCAAAGCTCCTCATTGGCCCTCTTTAAGAAAAATCTTGACAACTGGATGAGAAATAGAAAATTCACCCCGGGGATCACTTCTGCGGCACTGCTTGACAGGGGCACAGGAAAATAATTTTCTTGGGTGGCGAAAGCCAGGGAATCTTTTTGGCTAGGATTATATAGGCCCCAGGGCCGATAGCCTAGTACCTACCTATGAACCTATGAAGAATTAAACCAACACAAGAATGGAGAAATTAGATTTTGCCAACAGGGTTGACTGCATTTTGGGGTTCAGAGAATAGGCAAGAGGGGGTTGGAATTTACTGGAGAAAACTGGCAAATGAACTAAGGTATTGGGAGCAAGTAACTACAGAGAGAGAAAGAAAGGTGATAGAGTGGGAAGAGGCAAAGAAGACATTTCGGCTGCAGGATGGAGACTGCCTTCCCTATCAGGGATTGCTATCAGAATATAGACAAGGAGAAAGGGATGGGGGAACCTAACTGAAGGCCTTGCCCTGCTCTGGTAGAGGTTTTAGTTGAATTTAGAACAGAAGCTGCTGTTAAAAATAGATAATTAGTAGGGCATATAAAATATTGCACAATAACTATAGGAATCAATCAGACGAGGTTAGAAAAGATTGGGAAGAGAGAGTTGATGAACAATTCAAAAGGAAACAATGGGAGGTCATATATACGACTTCTAACTATGCAACATCATCATCATCATCATCATCCCCTTTTTCCCATTTACATGGGGTCGGGGTATTGTATTAACTGTCGCCAACTCTCTCGATTCAGTGCCACTCTCCTGCCTTCTTCAACACTCATGCCTGACTGTCGCAGATCTTCTTTCACACAATCCATCCACTTCTTTGCTGGACGCCCTTGCTTCCCCTTACCTTCTTCCTGTCTGTCCCAAATCTCCCTCACCAGACTGTCTTCTGCTTTTCTACACATGTGCCCATACCATCGCAATCAGTTTTCTTTGATCTTTTCTGCAATTGGAGCTACTTTGGCTTCTGCTCTTATGTCCTCATTTCTTCGCCTGTCCCGCAGTGTGCATCCTACCACCTTTCTCAGGCACTTAATTTCCATCACCTCTAGCTTTTTCAAATGTTCTGCCTTTACTGCCCAGGTTTCTGTACCATACAGTAGTACCGGTTGCACCACTGTCTTGTACACCTTACATTTCAGCTTCTTTGGCATTCTTCTGTCATATACTACACCTGATACTCTATGCCAGTTGGCTGCAGCCCCTCTGATTCTAGCTTTGACCTCTTCATTTAGACTACCCTTCTCCTCAACTACCCCTCCCAGATACTTGAAGCTGTTTACCTGTTCCACTATCTTCCCATCTATCTCTATTCTCAGCTTCTTCTGATTTCCCCAATCTGCTGCCATTATCACTGTCTTATCTGTGCTTAGTTTCATCCCATGTGCCTTCAGATTTGCATTCCATTCTCCTATTCTTTACTGAAGTTCTAGATTAGAGTCTGCCTGTACTGCCACATCGTCTGCATACAGCAGCTTTGTTGCTCTGACCCCTCCAACCTGTTTGCTGATGTAGTCCATTACCAGTATGAACAGCAGTGGGCTCAGAGCTGAACCCTGGTGTACACCCACTCCCACTGGGAACTCCTCAGTGAGGCCAAACACTGTTTGTAGTTGAGTCACTGGGTCCTTGTACATAGCCTGTACTAATTCTACCAATGTTTCTGGGACTTCAAACCACCGCAGTACTGCCCAGATCAGCTTTCTTGGGACCTTGTCATATGCTTTCTCCAAGTCTAGGAAAGTCAAGTCTAGTCTAGTTTGACTCTCTCCTCTTCTCTAGTTTCTTCTCAAGTATTTGTCTCAATGCAAATATCGGGTCAGTTGTGTTGCATCCTGATCTGAATCCGAACTGTTCATCTCCCATCCTACATTCTACTATTCTGCGTATCCGTTTATCAATCACCCTCTCCAGAACTTTCATGCAATGTGGTAGGAGTTTGATGCCTCTGTACTGTCCACAGTTGTGGATGTCCCCTTTGTTCTTGTACACTGGCACGAGTATGCTTATTCTCCAGTCATCTGGAATACGCCTTTCTCTCCACACTGCAATTAGTACCCTAAGGAGCCAGTTCTCCCCTAGCTCACCCAGCATCTTTATCATATCTGCTGTGACCTCATCTGAGCCTGCTGCTTTCCCTGACTTCATTTTCCTTAGTGCTGCTCTTACTTCTTCTAAGCTGGGCTTCTCTTCTACTCTCATTGTAGGCTGTTCCTGGGGCAGTACTGCTTCTGTGGGGTTTTCTTCATTCAGAAGCTGCTGGAAATACTCCTTCCATCTGCCTTTGATGTACTGTGGGCTGGTAAGCAGGTTGTTGCTGGAATCCCTTATGAAGGGTGTCTGACTATCTTCTTTATCTTTCTGTCTTTGCCTTGCAACCTGGTATAGTTTCTTTGTGCCCCTTACTGAGTCACTTTCCAGAAGCTGATAGAGTGCCTCTGATGCCCTATTCTTTGCTATTGCAACTTCTTTCTTAGTTTCTTTGTTAGCCAACCAGTAGTCCTTCCTAGCTTGGTCAGTCTTTTCAATCTCCCACTTCTTCCTGCACTCCTTCTTTCTTTTGATTACTTCCTGCACTTCTGCATTCCACCACCAGCTTTCCTTATGTACCTTATTTCCATACCTAGCTCGGCCACATATCTTTTCTGTAGTCCTAACACATGCTGTTTTTAGGCACTGCCACTCTTCTTCAACTCCACCTATTTCCTCCTCTTCTTGTGGTGCTAGAGCCAGGAGTAAATCCTTGAACTGCTGTACTTTCTCTCCAGTCAACTTCCAGGTCTTCAGCCTGGTCTCTGTTGACCTTAGAGCCTTCTCTGACCACTGCTTGCAGCTGATTGTGGCAACTACTGGTTTATGCTGTGAACCGACTGTTTCACTGGGGATGACTTTGCAATCATGGATTCTACCCCAGTGCCTTTTCCTTACTAGGAGGAAGTCTACCTGAGTTGCATGTTGGCTACTCTTGTATGTGATCTTGTGACTGTCTCTCTTTCTGAACCATGTGTTGGCTACTATCAAGCCATTTCCCAGACAGAAGTCTAGAATGGCTTCTCCTTCTTTATTCCTATTGCTCCACCCATGTGGACCCAGGCAGTCCTCATATCCTGTTCTGTCTGTCCCGATATGTGCATTTAAGTCACCCATTATCAACACCAATTCATGTTGTCCTGCTTTATCTAGTAGGTCCTGCAACTGCTGTCTGAATGCACTCTTTTCCTCACTATCACAACCCTGCTGTGGGGCATAGGCTGAGATTATGAATGATGTCCTATCATTACACTGGAGTCTGATTGCCATGAGTCTGTCATTAATTCTGATGATATCCCTCACTGACTTCTGAAGCCTCTGTCTCACCACAATTCCTACACCATTTCTAGCCTGTCCACCACCTGAGTAGTAAAGTCTGGATCCCAAGCCAAGTGGCTTTGTTGCACTGCCCTTCCATCTCATCTCTTGGATACATAGGATGTCCAGCCTCCTCCATATCATCATGTCATCCACTTCTAAGCTGCGTCCTGTCAGTGAACCTACATTAAGCGTAGCAATTCTCAGTTCATGTTTGGCAGGTTGGTTGGTTTTATGCCCAGCTTTCACTCAACAGAGCTATCCCAGGTAACCCAGGCTGGGCAACTAGACACCGGCCAGCCAGTAGCCTGTTGACCCAGGGCTGCTGGGCTTTTTTTATGGCGGGCACACACTGGCCAATAGGGGCACATATACCCCTCCCACCATTAGCATGGGTCCGTGGGTCAGAGAGTAGGCCGGGTCCTCAACCCACTTATCACCGGTAACTACCCATGCCCATTTTTTGGTGACAGTCAACATGACCAAATCACCTAGAGCCATATTTTACACTGTCGAGTGGCTAGCCCTGCCACGGTGCACAGTTTGTGATCCGTGTTCTCCTATCTTGAGGATACTGCGCACCACAATAAATGCCCAAAGCGGTTGGTCTTTTTACAACTCTTCCCCCCATTGGGCACCATGTAGAGTCTGTGCTGCTGCCCACAGCTCCATTCATTGGTGAGTTTGAGATGGAAACACTCAGCATGTTTTTTGAACATGGGAGAAACCCCACGGAGACACAGAGAGAACATGTAAACTCCAAACAGGCATTAGTCGGAGGTCAGGATCGAACCTTGTACCTTGTGCATTGGAGGCGAAGACCTTACCCACTAAGCCATCTGGTCTCTTAAATTTTCTAAATATGCAACAAAGTCTTGAGAATTCAGGATTATTGCTTGGAAGTGTTTGCATAGGTGTTTTTATACCCCAAGAAGTAGACTCCAAAGAATTTTTCCTCATGTAGATGACAAATGTTGGAGGTATGATAGAGAAGAAAGAGGTAACTGGGAACATATGTTTTGGGAGTGTAATGAGTTGCCAGACTTTCATTATTTATTTATAATCAGTACTAAATGCTAATATCTACAGAAGAAACCATTTTTTGTTAATTGACTGTATGTAACTGGGTTTATAGTATACTAAGGAATACTGTATTTTTTATTGTGTCTAGTTAACATTAGACTTAGAGTAATATTGCATTTTGTATTGTGTTTAGTTAGCATTTTGACTTAGAGGTTATCCCACGTGTGTTAGATGAGGCTATATCTCAGCATTTGGTCTGGGAAATGGTGGATGGCTTTTTAGTTGTTGGTTTATAGCTGCTGCTTAGAAAAACAGGGCAATAACTCAGTGCATTAACCCTACACCTTATTGCTTTACTTACCAAGCTATGTTTGGATTATAGCCTCAGATATACTGTACAATTGTAGAGGTTGTGTAGACATGTGATTATAGACTTAAAATAGATGTTACTTGACCTAACTCAATGTATTTGAATCTTACCTTCTGCTAGAACAAATGTTCAATATTCTTTTGTGTAGTACAACGTCCAGATTTTACCACTGCTGTTTTTTCCCTTGCTGTAGCTTTCTATTATTTCTATCACTTGGCCATTTTGTTTGCAAGTTAAGCTGATGTTATTTGGCAATGTACTATTTGTGACTTTTAATTCACCTATATTCATAGATTGTAAGTCCTGGGCCGGATTCATGAAGGCTTGCACGGAGTCTAAGAGTAGTGTAAGACTCCATGCAGCCTTCGCGATCCAGGAACAGCCCAAAGTCCGTGTAAGAGACAAGCTAAAATGTCTCTTACACGGAGTGGGCGTGGATAAGCTAATCACCTCACTTGCAGCCAAATAGCATGCAAATGAGGATGATTAGCGATCCAGGAAGCCCAGAACAGCCAGTGTAAGAGCCGTTTTAGCTGCAGAAATGTACTCAGTTGACAACTGAGTACGTCACTGCAAAAAAACACAATGGAGCCATGTCAGCTCCAAATAAAGGGTGCATATGTGTCAGGCAGCATGCCAATGGCCAAATATGTGGCCATTGGCAAGGTAACCCGATGCAAAAATATTAAAATATAATTTTTAAACCCAGCAGCCCTCAAGCAAACGGGCTGCACTGTATAAAACATAAAAACAAAGGTTATAAACCCACAAATGTGGGTTTTATGCAATACATGGAATTTCAATGCAGGGACCAGCAGACCAAAAACAACATGGCCACCGTGTAGTGGTTGCTAAGGGGGGAAGCTGAGTCTAAGAGATGTAACTAAGCATTAGTAGGCAATCTGATGCAAATGAGTGTTAGGATACTGAATTCCACTGTCACATAGCAAATGAGCACATTCTGAGTAGTGTAAGAGTTACAGAAGGGGGAGGAACAGAGTAGGAGATAGGTGACATCACAGGGGAATGGTAGAAAGAAATGCAGTTCATTGGAGGTCAGAGTTACATGACAGATGTCAGACAGATATCATGGAAAGAGGTGTGCCACTAGATAAGCATGAGAAAGTCAAGAAATGGAAGGTGTACACTGTTGCCTACACCAAAGTTTCTTGCTGGGCGTGCATGCTCACGTGTGCGCGCCATGAAGCGTGAGTAAGACAGTGTGCGCGCGTGTAAGGCAGACTGAGCATGTGGGAGCATGTTGGTAGCTGTTTAACACTGTTTGCGCAGGTGTGCGTGTGTGTAGGGCAGACTTAGCATGTAGAAGCCTGTTGGCAGAGCTGTAACACTGTTTGAGTTGGTGTGCGCGCGTTTTAACCCGAATAAGATGATTCTGAGCCGTGTAAGCATGTGTGCGTGCGTGTAAGCCACTGTGAGCGTGTTTCTGCTGGTATACACGCTGCTCCCCCCTGAGGAAACAGAAAGGAAAAAGGAAGCAACAGAATTAGTAGGAAGCTAGCAGGGAATACTGCTGGAGCTAGCAGGTGAAAACAATTAGAAGCAGGCAATTACACAGGCAGAATAGTAGCTCAGCCCAACACTTAAAAATCTGCAAACAGCAGTGCAATATGTTTCTCTCAAGAGACACTGCAAGACAGGAGTAAGTTATTAAAAGTGAAAACTGAAAAAGCTGAACTCAGAGCAGAAATGTTAGGGGCTGCCATAGCTGTCATAATGAGACATAGGCGACTTGCTGAGGGTGGTGACAATGCAGATGGTGCCAGACAACCCACAGTGAAAAGACAGAGAAGAGTGTACAGGCCCAGGGTCACCTACCACAGGTTACATGAGCTGGAGATAGTAGAGCGCTATAGAGTGGACAGAGACCTCCTGCAGCAAATATTGGAGCTGTGCAGGCCACGCCTCACACACAGAACCAACACAGGGGAACCCATCCCAGTGGAAACCAAGGTATGTGTTGGCCTAAGAATACTAGCAACAGGTACCTTCCAGAGACCAACTGGTGATATGATGGGGATATCACAGGCATCAGCCTCCAGGGTACTGCACCATTTCCTGGATGCCATGTCAGCACATGTCGGTGATCATGTATATTTCCCCAATGCCCGTGAGGTACTGGCCAGCAATATGCGTCTCTTCCAGCAAATAGCTGAATACCCTGAGGTAGTGGGTGCAATAGACTGCATGCACATACGCATCAAAGCACCAGCCGGTGAGCGGGGTAGGGCATACATTAACCACAAGGGCTTCCCCTCCATCAACTGCCAGGTCATGTGTGATGCCCAGGGCATAATAATGAATGTGTGTGCTGGCTGCCCTGGGAGCTACCATAATTCCCACATCTGGCATTTGATGCAGCTGTACCAGACATTTGCCAATGGGGACATCCTGCATGGACACCTAGTGGGGGATGCAGGTTATGCACTGGAGCCATGGCTGATGACACCCATCAGAAACGCACACACACCTGAACAGGAACGCCATAATGAGGCACACGCACAAACACATAATGTAATAGAGCGTGTGTTTGGGCTGCTCAAGTCACGGTTCTGGTGTCTGGACACATCTGGTGGAGCCTTGCAGTACACACCAACTACATGTACCCAAATTGTCATGGTATGTGCTATGCTACATAATATGATCTTGCGAAAACAGCTGCAGCAGGACCAGCATAGGGCCGGGCCAAACAGCCCCCCACCATTGCCAAGGCCATCACAGGCAGAGCGTGACTCGGAGGAGGAACAACCTGAGCCTGCCCCAGTAGGCAGAAGGAGGCGTGCCCAGTATGCCCTGGCCTTGGCAAAGAGGCAACGCATAGTACATACACTGGCTCAGTAGGAACCCTGGGAATGATAACCCCTCTGACTCACTCAGATAATAACAGGGATGCCTAAAATGACATGACCTGCTCACAAACATGTACAGGGAGTGTAATATGTGCATCCGACAGAGGCAGCCCTGCAGCACCACCTGAGGCATGAATGCCATGTGTTAAGTAATGTAACACCATGTACTATATGCACACCTGAGGACCCTGACTAACATCCTACCCTCACTAAGCATCATGCCACAATATGACAATGAGATGAACAAGTGCAATAATTGACTGAAGTATCGCAGTAAGTCAAAGGGGATCCAATGTGTGCCAGCCTGGGATGACATGCTGAACATGACATGATGCTCCACCTGCTAGGACTGGCGTGCACCTATCAGTGCAGGCCGTATGGATACTGGCAAAGGCTGTTGTTACCCACAGCGTGCCCTGAATAGGTAAGGCTCAAAACACAAACCTACCTCCATAGGTATCAGAAGGGATAAGAATAAGATAAGAGATAAGTCGAAACAGCAAGATGCATGCAGTCTAAACTCACCCAGTATGGAGAATGTTGATATCTGTGCTGTAACAGAAAACTGGGTCAAGGCTCACAACAGCACCCTAACACAACCAGGTTACACCTCATACTGTGCTGTACAGCCTCAAAACATGGAACAAGCTACAAAAGGAGGGTGACTATCAATAATTGTCAAGGATAACCACACCCCCATGTTGGTACCACAACAAGAAGCAGCATGGACTAGCCATGGTCAAGTAACAGTGGCTAAAACTGCCCCCCAGTTTATAGCCTGCTACAGACTACTGTCCCAACACCAGGAACTGCACCTGGCCTATGCTGGAATACATGAATATATCAAGTCCTCCAAACCACATTATATTGGGTGACTGAAAATACCCAGACATAGACTGGGAGCATTATACTAACTCCAACACTGTAGGACAAAAGTTCATAGAATCCATAAACCAAAATGCCCAGGAACAATGTACCACTCCCACAAGAGGGGTAAGCATACTGGATGTGATAATCAGCAACATGGGTACTGGATGGCAAGGCAGAA
>NC_056728.1:868729412-868801059 GCF_019279795.1 Protopterus annectens | reverse complement strand
AACATAATTTGTGAAAAGGTACAAGGGCAAAAAACATACAGCAAGTCACCTCTACTGGCATATAGCTGTGATCTCAAACTCAAATAGCTTGAAGACTAGTTGAGGAAGAGTCCACTGAGACAAGCAGTGGACAAATGGTGACAAAAAAAACACACTAAACAGACATTCTGGTATTTTGAAAAAAAAAGTCACTTACAGACAGATACATGGACCATAGCTCTCAACCAATCAGGGACAAATTTCAACAGAATCAGGGACAAAGCCAGAAAAAATCAGGGACACTTTTAAAATATTACTGTTATTAACTTGAAACATTCACAGAATCAGAGCATGTGAATTAATGTACATTCTGTGAAGTAAAAGAAGTCTACAACTCTAAGTTATTGTCATTATTCATTAAGTGTAATTCACCAACTTTCCTCCAAAAGTCACCAGTTTTAGGAGGGATTAAGAAGGACAGAGCTAAAATTTGCGTCAAAATCAGGGATGTCCCTGAAAATCAGAGACAGTTGAGAGGTATGACATGGACACATAAATCAGATATGGCAGTGACATTCGCACAGACACACACACACACACACACACACACACACACACACACACACACACACACACACACACACACACACACACACATACACGAGCATGTGCACATGTCCACAGCAGCATGTGGTATCTCAAATTCCTTGGTGTTTCATACAACAAGGGATTCAAATCTTGCATAGAGAGCTGCAAATCATATGCTATATGAAACATAATGTTTCACATTTCATATAGTGATAGCGAATGGCTGGCACCTCAGACAGAGACGTGCTAATCACCTTGCTTATGAAATACATTACAATATGAGATAATCCTGCTGGACGGCTACTCTGATACTGTTACTTCTTGGATCTCTAAACAGAGCCATAGCAGAAGAATTCATCTATTGGTCTGTTTTGCACACCAGGATGTCTCTCTCTCTCTCTGTCTCACTGGTCGAGCCAGTAATACAAAGGATGTGATACAGGCAGTCCAAGCTACAAAGACAAACATTTATCAATGTGTTTTTGATCTCAAACTGACTGTGCTTTTGTGGCTTTTTTTAATACAAGCAAGATGCATTTGAGTAAAGCTCAGTGGGCTGGACTGAAAGTGCCATTTGGCTGTATCTGGACCATGGGCTAGAAGTTTATGGCCACTGTCATTGAAGAATAAATTCCTGACCACAACCTAGGTGACCTGAATTGATTAGAGTTTTGGGCATCTGTTGAAGCTGGTGAAAAAGAAAGGAATGAAGGAGCTTTGCCTTCTTGCCTTTCTGTGGAGGTTGGGATGGGACATATGTGTGTGGTGGCACACATGTTATGCCACCTCCAACTATAGACCTGGGGTCCAAGCACACAGGCTTAATTGTGGGAATAGGGATGTTTGTGGGCTTATGTTGCTCAGGAAGGTAGGAAACAGTCCTGCAACACACCCAATGAATGATCTCCCTGCATATGATGACTAAGAATGCAAAGGGGAGACAGAGCTCCAGAACAGCTAAACTACCCAGCTGCCATGAGTAGTAGTGGTGGCTCTCAGGCCCACTTCTCCTCCATGAATTCCTACACCAGTATGAGAGGCTGGCAACTCAAGGCTGACAGAAAATAAGAAATACTGGCCAATCCCACTGAAATTAGTTTATTTTTTTTATTCTAGTCCTTATCTCCTCCTCTATCTCTCTCTAACTCTTATTTTCTTTTTTAACTTTCTTACTTTTCTTCTCTTCTCATCTCAGTGCAATTTGTATTGTTAGTTATTCTGTAACCTCTTGTCTATTTTCTATGCCTTCTTCTTCCTATAGCTCTACCTTTTCATACCATCTCAATTTAATATATATTTGCTACTGATTATGTAAACTCTTGTTAATACACTTTTTGTTCTTTGTTACCACTTTTTTTTTTTTGTAAAATTTTAATATTGGAGCTTTTCTCCCCAGGTCTCTGCTGAAAATGGGCCTTTTTGGCTCAGTTGGACACTCCTGGTAAACAAATGTAAATAAATAAATAAATAAATAAATAAATAAATAAATAACATAAAGAAATAAATTACAGGTTACATTGAGAGGAGTAGGAACTTAGTGACAGGCATTCTGCCACAGCAGAGCACCTAAACCTACCTTATGAGAAAACACTTGCTAAAAAAAGTTTGAAAATAACAATTGTAGCAGTGAAGTGACCACACATCAAGCACAAACTATGAACCATAAAATCTTTTAATACACAATAGAACAGTGGTGAGCGCTTTCGCAGATGCTTCTTCAGACCAACAAACATTGGTATATGTTTAAAAGACCTTTAAATAAAAATGTTCCACCAATCAACAAACAGAAATGTCTTAAAGAAAAATGCATACCATTCAATAGACTGATCATTAAAAAACGTAGAAAACCTTAAAACAAGAATAAACAATTAAACAAAATAAAACAAAAATAAAAACATGAATACACACATGTCTGCACTACCATCCTGTCATGGCCAAATATCTGATATCCCTGTATGACAATATAAGTGCTGGATGGTGCGGCCAGCCTACAGTCTGTATGTATACTGGTATATAATGACAACACTTCTACATGCTACTAACCTGATGCATCATCCACTGAGATGTGTGGAGGTTGGAACATCCTGGTGCCCCTGCTCATTCCTCCCATATATGGGCAACAACATCTCCTCACTCTTTGTCAGCCTGGTTGTCTCTGGTGCCCTTTCCATCATGGCAGATATGTGTGCCTTTGCCTTGGCATGATGTATCATGTTGGTGATACACCAATAAGACTGATGCAGCATTCAGTTCTACCCTCACACACAACTGTTGTCATTGATTATTGTCTGCTACACCTGGTCACATAAAGAGAGGTTAGCACCCTGTCTCCCTAACAGGTATAAGCCATGAGTCCTGAGTGCCTGTGGCTAAACTTCTTTTTCAGAAGAGCAGAAATTACCCTTATTTAGCTCTATACTGCCATCCTGACATGCTGACACCAGTAAAAACAAGACATACATTGTGGGGTTTGTAGGGTGATGGGTACAAATAAAGGGCAAATGAGGTATACCATACTGTATTCAGGGGACATATAAGGGAACACATGCCATGGTTGTACTTGCCACTAGACTCATATGCACTCCCTGCAGGGCCCAGCATCTCAGGTATGTGCAGCATATATGTATGAGGAAGGGTAATAATCTCTGCTGCCAATATTAAGGTGACACCTATGGAAAGATGGCTAATCAATGGCAATAAATGATAAATGTACATGAAGCAGTTGATAATGTGGCTTTTCATTAGACTCCTTGCAGCAGTTTTATGTCTCTTTTCTTGCATGGCCTCCAGAAATGCACATAGTAAGGGTGTGGCCTGACCACAGCCCAGGAATTTGAGCATACTACAAACTACTGAAAATAAAATTCTCAGATTTATCCAACTCTCTGACCCTCTGAACATCATTATAAAGAGATATCAAACTGCTGTAAGGGGTTTAGTGAAAAGCCACAAACAGATCCATGGGATGAAGTGAAAGGCTATGTCCAGAGAATAGGGGAATTGAGGTATTCTCATTATGGATCAGAAAACACAAGGTCATATGATGTGTGTGCACATCATCATGTCAAAAAGATGTGAAGGTACAATCCTGATCAAAAAGCAGGAGGAGGAGGCACACACAATAGATTATAGAGACTAGTAATTTCCTAAATCTCCAAAACTAGTTCTTCACAGAGCAGGTTGTGCCCCCTGGAACAGACTGTTGGAATGGTGGAGGAAGGAGAATCCACAGAGGCATTCAAGATAGTATGAGACAGGAGGAGAAAGGGTAAGAAAGGAACTAGGGATGGAGAGGAGGTAGAACATTAAATATATTCAGAAAGGCAGACTAGATATGCTTACTGTCTCCTTCTATCATTAAAAAAGTGCATTTTAATAACAAATACAACTTAAAAAAGGCAAAAAATACAATTTTAAAAATACCACCAAGACCACCGATCCAAGAAGTATGCAATTTTAATGAAACACCTAGAGCCTCGGCTTGCACAACCTTCCAAGAGTAAAAACACTACAAAACACTCTTTACTTAAATACAGCACATTGCACAAGACAATTAATCAATTAAGCATACAATTTAAATCACATACTTCCAATTACATTCCTTGTTGAGTACCTGAGGTTCCAAAGTGCCATACTTTAAAATCAAGAGGGTTTCTTTTTTTAAAAGTTTATTTTTTAAGGACACACATTCACCTATACCAACTCACAATGTTTCCAGAACACAACCCCTAAGAGAATCAGGATCAGAATTGTGTGCTGTCATAAAATGGCTCCCAAGGGAACTCTTTAGCTTTTTATTTTTTATGTCCCTAATATATTCCTGTAACCAGACCCTAAAACTCCTATAAGTTTCCCCTATGTAGAACTTATTGCATTCACATCTCAGCACATACACTAGCCCGTCAATATTACAACTGTATTCATACCTAGCTGTAAATTTAATACCATTAATATAGGTATAATAATAATTATTAATAAAGTAATATATAGAGCCATTTCATGACAGCACACAATTCTGATCCTGATTCTCTTAGGGGTTGTGTTCTGGAAACATTGCAAGTTGGTATAGGTGAATATGTGTAAACTTTTAAAAAAAGAAACCCTCTTGATTTTTAAGTATTGTGTTCTGGAGCCTCAGAGACTCAACAAGGAATGTAATTGGAAGTATGTGATTTAAATTGTATGTTTAATTGATTAATTGTCTTGTACAATATGCTGTATTTAAGTAAAGAGTGTTTTGTAGTGTTTTTACTCTTGGAAGGTTGTGCAAGCCGAGGCGCTAAGTGTTTCATTAAAATTGCTTACTTCTTGGCTCAGTGGTCTTGGTGGTATTTTAAAAAGTGCATTTTAATAGCCTACGTCATTACACTAGTCCTTAACTTGCAACTCACCTTCAGCAGTCCTGTAAACAAATTGTTCCCTGAACAAGAATCGTCTTCTTCACTCCAACATCATGTCTTCTCTCCTTACCCTACCTTAACTTTCTCACTTCTAATGTAGTTCTCTCTGTCCATTCTTCCATTGTAGCTGCTTTTTTCTCCACGGGCACCTTGCAAAAAGCATTGCCCGTGTATAGTTGATTACTTCTTTCTCCAACAACTACCTATTTCCTCACTCAGGTGGACTTATCTTTGAAACATTAGCTTTTTCCATCTCACCTTTATCTTTCTATTCTCTTATCATATCATGTAATAGCAGAGTCATCCTTGGTCTTCAGCCCATCTCCCTTACCTGCTCCACATAAACAAGGTTCTATTTGTTCTGATCTTCTTGGTTCCACAGACCACGTACCATCCATGAGATCATCAAATGAATCTAAGTCCATACAACCTTGCCCTTTGAGCCTTACTCCTTTAACTCATTCACTCCAGTGGAGCTCAGGAAGTTTACACTGTAACTTCCAATGGGTGGAGCCTAAGCCTTTTGACAGAATCAAATTATGTCCTTACATTTCAAACAAATGTTCATATTTCTGGGATTATAGGGTTTACTAAAGAAGTGTAAATGTCAAACTCTTCAGCAGAAACTCTTTTTCCAGTGAATATTCCTTACCACAACACCTCTCAAGGGTCTATTCTATGTTTATTTTATACAGCTTACTCTGCCATATGTTAGTTTTCTTTTATACACTTCACTTGTCAGGTATTCATCTGCTTGATTCTCAATGACTCCCATCTTTTCTTTGAGTAGATTAAAATTTAGTGAAGTTCTTGCCGTGCTGAGAAGACTTCAGAAATGTCATATTCCATGAGTCTGACATTTCACCTCAGCAGGTCATCTTGCACTTACTTAGGAAAATATTGACTACTACTCTCACATGCACTTATGAATTTAATCTTGTTGAATTACTTGTATATCTAAAATGCAGCCATCTTTTCCAGGCACAACAGTCTCCCTTGACGTACACACATGTACACAAGATCAATGCTTGTTTGATAACAGAAGTAGGTACTTGTGTTGAGCAAGAGTTCCAGATTACTAGATCTACCAGATATTGTACAAACATAGAATTTTCTGGGTTTGGAGTATTTCAGCCTATCTTCATTTTATCTTTTAACCATGCCAGTTGTATGTGGGCCAAACCTACTCTCTATATGAATTAAGTACTTTTTGTGACTTCCAAGATGGCTGTACACTGAGTAACAGCTTGATTCTAGCTCTATCAGTGTGAAAACAGAAACTCAGCAGAGAAGGCCAGTAGACTTGTGTTTATGGTAAATGTCAGTAAATGGCTAGTAAGTGTACTGCCTGGATGCCAGGAATAAAGAAATACAGAAGACCTAGAAAAAATCAGCTACAAAAAGTGAGGAAGAAACAGTGACTGGAGAAAGTTCTGCAGGTGTTCAGTAAAAAAGCAATGCAACCTTCAGACATGACTTTCAATAACTACAGGAAGATATATGACAACTGCATACAGACCTGGTTAAAATAAACAAATCACTGATGGAGTATATCAATACAAACAACAAAAGGCTGGAAAAAATGGAAGAAGCTTTAAACAGATATTCAGTTGAGATTATAAAGCTGCAAAAATCAGAGGTCAAAATGAATAAAGGGCTGGCTAAATATGAGACTGCTTAGAAAAAGATGTTTCAAAAAATAATAGAATTAGAGTACAGAGCACATAGGGAAAACCTGAGATTTTCAGCTATACCAGTGAAGTTGGAAGAAACAGACTGCATTAATTTTATGAAAGCACAAATAAGCAACTGGACTGCTATTCCACAGCAGAAGTTGTTAGCTGAAAGGGCACATTGTGTGTATGCTTCAAACCTAGCTATAAGAAAGCAACCTAGACCTTTAATAGTAAAGATGCAATACTACCAGCAGAAGGAGTTGATTCTGACAAAAGTGTGGCAGAAGGACAAAATTCTAAAAGTGGGAGACAGAAGAGTGTTTGTAGAGAATGACTACTCATTGTACACCAGGCAAAGGAGAAGTAATTCACTCCACTATTCAGAGAACATTGAGACGCAGGTTTGAGATTCAAACTGCTGTAAACAGCTGTCTTTAAGGTATTCTTCCCTGGAGGGACAAAATCATTTTTTGATGAAGTACATGTTAAGGAGGAAATACAAACATCTGTCCAACAAAAAGTGAGCTATGAAACAGAAGGATATTCTGCTTCTTTTTCATGTGGTAACAAAAATAGAGACTGTACCTGTGAAACCTTTTCCAGTATTTCAACAGAAAATGTTGGAGAGAAGAAAGGAAGCATGAGAGTTGACTAGAAGAATTGAGAGTACATTGGAAATGAAGTAAGGACTGGGTTTGTGAGATGGAAAAGAACAGTAATAAAATCAGTAACTTAATGTGGGATTAGAATGCAATAATTATATTTGTGAACTATGACAGAACAAGAAAATCTGGAAATATTGGACTTTTTCAAAATTTGTTGGATTTGTGGGGACTCTAAAGTATATGCCCTACTTAGTGTAATTAATGTTCAGAAAAATGCTTTGGGGAGATGGAGAGAGGGGAGAAAGCTAAGTGTAAGTAAAGAAAACTCTTTTCTTAATAGTACTTTATTTGTGGTGCATGGTTTTCTTTGCATGCTATTTTTAAGTGTAATGGGGATTGTAAACAGGTGTTGTTATTTTTTCTTTTTCTCCCCTATTCTTGCTCTCTTCTTGTACAGCTTTGAGAAATATAGGCAATGCAATGATAAAATGGACACTGGTTAAAAAGGCATGAAATCAAAGTTAAAATTACTGTGCTTTTTGCACAGGGAAATGACTGAATTAAGGACATTAGATTGATTACTTTTAAGAGAAGCAAGTACATGAAAAAGAATATTGAAAGTTATGTTGCTTTTTCCTAGCAAATGCATGTATACTAAGTAGCAGTTCTGCAGCTGGTCTTCATGTCTCCATAGAGACAATCTGATAAAGAGAAACTGGAGACAGTCTGGTGGAAGGGGACTGGCTGAAGGAAAAGAAAAAAAAAGAGAAATTGGCTAGGACATAATGTTCTCTGAAAACAATCAGGGTTTTTCCCAGCTGTGAGAGCTTTAAAGATAAATCAAAACCAATTAAACTTGAAGTACAGTTTTCTCAGGTTTTTTTTAATTGCAACAGGGATATTAATATAAACAGGTGTTCTTTTCTTTTTCTCCCTTCTTCTCTCTTTTTCTTTGTTCAGTTTTAAGAAATGTAGGCACTGCAATGGGGAAAAAAAGAAGAGGAAGGGAAGGGGGAGAGAGGCAGGGTCTGGTTAAGAGAGTATGACAAAAAAAATCAGTGTGTTTTTCTCCATGCTTGCATAGGGAAATGACTGGGTTAAGACCCTAGGCATTATCCAGTAACAAGTTTATTTCAAAGCATGCAAATGAAAAAGTATATTGAATATTATAAGGCTTTTTTTCTGGCAAACAAGGCATCCTTAGCAGTTTTCTGTCTGGTTTGCATGTCACCAGAAGACAATTTGATAAAGAGAAATGGCTTGGAGAAAGTGCTTACTGAAAGCATTCAAGTGTTTTCTCAGCTGGGAGAGCTATAAAGATAGACAAAATCAAATAGCACATACTAATATCACAGGCTATTCCATGCATCTTAGCATGACTAACCTTTCTTTTTGGTTAACTCTAGCCTGTCTATGTGGCTATTAACTTACAAAGTACAGTTGTGTAAAATCTTACTATAGCAGTAGATGCCCTTGCCTTCACAGCTATAGCATTCAGAACTTATGGGATTCCCTGCTGTGAAAACCATTGTCCAGCCAGTCTACCAAAGTCTACCATTGCTTTAAGGTACGCTGAACATCACCTACACACTCCTCTGTAGTGTAGGGCATAAAGGTGACATTCAAGCATACCATCCTCAGAACTGATTGCCCTAGGAGGAACAGCAATCCAAGGAAAACCAAAGACAACCTGCACATCCAGGAAGAAAAAAAGACTAGGGGGTGGAGGGAGGGAATGAATACATGCAGAGGTGAAGTTAAGGACATCTGCTGTTATGGTAAGATTTTACACAACTATACTATGCCCTTACATTCACTGCTGCAGTATTCATTACAAATGGGAGAGTGCCAAAGTTCAAGAAGAAACTTGGGAGGAGGAAGCAGCAGAAGAGTCCCTTAAGAAGCCATGAAGAATGGCATTTGTAAAACCAGCTCTAGTGGGAGATACCATCCAACTTGTAATGTTTGGAAAAGTATGCACAGAAGTCCAT
Organism: Protopterus annectens; assembly: GCF_019279795.1. Lineage (NCBI taxonomy): Eukaryota > Metazoa > Chordata > Ceratodontiformes > Protopteridae > Protopterus > Protopterus annectens. Next base: position 868,791,820 of record NC_056728.1, on the reverse strand, counting down.
GCTTCAAGAATAGAATTAGCGTCTGAACCCCTGAAAAAAGCACCAGAAAAAGCCATAACTCTAGTAGAATGAGCCTTTATAGAAGAAGGAAGGCTCTCACCATGAAAAGTGTAACAAAAAGAAATAGCCTTTGAAATCCAAGTATAAATAGTTTGCTTGGAAACAGCCAATTCTAAAGACATAGGATGAAAGAAAACAAACAACTGATCAGATTTTATGATAGCTTTAGTGTTATTCAGATAAAATCTGAACTGTATGTGCTTGTCTAAGATTTGCAGCACCCTCTCACTGTCAGATTTCGGAGAGGGGGGTAAAAGTAGGCAAATTAATAGACTGATTGACAATTCATTAACCACCTTGGGCATAAAAGAAGGATTAGTATGCAAGGACACTCTGTCCTCATGAAATATCAAAAAAGGTGGACAACCCATAAGGGCTTGCAACTCAGACACCCATCTGGAAGAACTAAGAGCTAGCAACAGAACTGCCTTCCAAGAACAATGTTGCAAGGAAGCTGTAACAGCAGGCTCAAATGGAGCCTGAGTCAATTTCTCCAGAATGCAATTAAGATCCCAGGGAGAAGAAACAGGCTTCCTGGGAGGTCTAATTAGAAATTGCTTGGCCTCAAATCTAGAAGCTAACAGGTGAGTTAAAGGCAGACAAGCAGAAACAGTTGATAAGTGGACCTTAATAGAAGAATAGGCCAAACCAGCATTGAGCAACTCACACAAATAAGACAGAACCAAAAGAACATCCACAGTAAGTGGTCCAGGTCTCAAGAAAGACGGAAAATAGAAAACCTCTTCCATTTAGATAAGTAGAATTTCCTAGGTGTAGGTTTCCTGGCTTCCTGCAGGACCCAAAGCATGTCTTCAGAAAAAAGATGTTTATGAGGGATCAAAACCCTATCATCCACAGTGTCACCTGAAGCATGGACAGGTGGAGATGGATGAGAAATCCCTTGTCTTGTGTGACTAGATCCACCCTATGAGGTAACTTGTGATGATTGCCCTTGGCTAGATGCAGAAGTAGAGGGAACCAGTACTGTCACAGACAAAAGGGAGTCACCAACAAAATTTTGGGAGCATCCTGTTGAATCTTGAACAGAACTCTTGGAATGAGAGGAAGGAGAGTGAATGCATAAAGAAACATCCCCTTCCAAAAAAAAATGAAAGGGCATCCACCGTCCATACCAGAGGACCTTGAACTCTGACACAAAACAGAGGAAGTTGTCTGTTCAGAGGGGAGGCAAAAGATCTACTTAAAGAGTACCCCACTGGTGAACATAGTCCAGAAACACATCCATGTGAAGCATCCATTCATGGGATTGAGTGAAGGACCTGCTCAGAATGTCTGCCACAATGTTCTGATCTGAAGAAATATAAACTGCCTGAAGAGGCACTTGATACTTGACAGCCAGATCCCATACCAGAAGTGCCAGCTAGCAAAGAAGGTAAGATCTTGTCCCCCCTCCTGTTTGTTGATATACCACATAACTGTGGTATTGTCTGTAAGTACCTTGAGAGATCCCAGAGAGAAAAGAGGATGAAAGGCCTGAAGAGTCAGCATAAGAGCTCTCATCTCTTTGATGTTGATGTGCTCCTTCTGCTGACAAGGTGACCACATTCTCTGAACCTTCAGGGAGCCAAATATTGTTCCCCATCCCACATCTGAAGTGTCTGTGAAGATCCTGAGAGGGATGAGGAGGATGTAAATAGAGCCCTGGATTCAGAGACCACTGCTGAATCCACCACAGAAATTCCTTCTTGAGACAAGGGACAGGAGGAACTGTAAAGTCTAGAGGATGCACATGTTGAAGCCACACTGACTTCAGAAACCACTGGAACTTCCTCATGCAGAGTTTGGCCAGAGGGAGCATTGGAACAGTGGAAACCATGAACTCCAGAGCTCTGAGAAACTCCCTGGCTATAAGGAAGGCCAGGGGAAGAAGAGTTTGAAAGTAAGAAATGAGAGTGAAAGGCCTTTAGTGGAGGCAGGAATGCCAGCATTGGCACCGTTTGAATCCCACAACACTGAAAGACATGATCCTAAGAAGGAGTCAGGGAAGATTTTTTGAAATTTATCATGAACCTCAGGCTCTGAAGACAAATAATGGTAAAACAAAGGCTTTGCAAAAGGACCTCTGGAGAGCAATCATCCAAGTAAGGAAATATGTGGCTCCCTTGAAGCCTGCAAAAAGCAATCACAGGAGTGAGGCATTTGGTGAACAGCCTTGGGGCAGTAGAAAGGCCAAAGGGCAAAGCACAGAACTGAAAATGCCAGGAAGCAACAGAGCAACACAAAAACTCCTGAAGAGAGGATGGATCAGGAATATGGAGATAAGCCTCCTTGAGATCCAGAGACATCATAAAGGCCTAAGGGAGAAAGAGAGGAAAAAAGGTCTGAAGGGACAACATCTGAAAGGAAGGCACCTTCAGAAAAGTGTTTAGAGGACAGAGGTCTAGAATCGGTCTCCAAGTACCTTCCTTTCTGGGCACTAGAAACATTCTTGAATAAAACTCCTTCCCCCTTTGGGGCACAGACACCTCTTGAAATATACCCTGAGACAAGAGATCTCAAAGAACCTCTGGGAAAAAAGGAAGTTTTTTCCCAAGGAGGCTGAGGAATCCCCATAAAAGGAGGATGGGAAATCCACACCATGAAGTACCCCTGATGAATGACTGACAGGCCCAAGAATCCTGGGTAATTTGAAGCTAAATAGGAAGAGAAGGGGAAAGTCGAAGAGAAAGAGGAATGTGGCTGGGAACAGGTGGATAGTCAGACAGCACCTGGTTTGTCAAGAAAGGAAGGCTTTAGAATACCTGCAGTATGAGTGGCCTTAGCAGGAGAATGCCTATGAACAAAGGCTGGCTTAGAAGGGTAGTTTCTTTGAAATTTAGGCATAGGAGAAACAGACATGTTTAAGCTCCTGTTATGCCTTCCCCTTGTCCTTAAGAGACTTAAACAAAACAGAAGCCACTTCCCCAAATAAAAGTTTAGTAACCGGAGGAGCATCCATCAACTTAGCCTTAATATTATTGGGTAAAGGTTGAAGGCTAAGCTAAGAATACCTTCTCAGTACTGAACCAAAAACAGGATCCCTAGAAGAGAGATCCGCTGCATCATAACTTAATTTGATAGAATGCCAAACTACTTGAGAGGAAGTCCCTAGCAAGGAAAGAACAGAAGATTTACTTTCAGAGTCTGGAAGATCAGAAATAAGATGACAAGCCTGAGAAAGAAGAACCAACACATACCTAGACATATGGGTCTGATAATTAATAGCCCTAAAAGCTAGGATAGCAGAAGTATAAATCTTGAATAACAGAAAAAGCAAGAGACAGCATGCCAAGTTCAAACTCAGAATAAAAAAAAAACAACAAAGGCAGCGCTGATAAAAAGCAAACTAATGACCAGGTGTCCAACCACCACACCTTATTAAATCCACAGACAAGAAAACAAATGCACATGAATGCTTAACTTGATCACTGCATTTTCATTTAATCTCCACAGACTTTGTCAGATAAATACAGCATGTTTGGTGTCTTATTTAAACTTGCTAGTTAGCTGTAATTAACCAATAAAAACGTAACAGCAATCATTGTATTCCCATCTAAAATTGGCACGTATTAAAATCAAGTCATATAATAAATGTAGTTGTGGCTTAAATCACAACTTATAAAAAACATTATTAAAAAACCTAAATTATAAATAACCACAACATTTAGTTGTAATAAAATGTGTAGTACCCCATGAGCACTAAATTTTAAAAAGTTATTCCAAAAATAATCAAGCAAGAACTAGTGCTTGTTCTATACCTCCATCTAGTGGAAAAGCTTCCAAATAAATCCAAGAACATACTACAACCATAAATGTTAACACATATTAAAAAAATGTTTATGGGACATGTTTAAGCTTTTACCTAATGGGTTTAACCAAAAACCATTATGAGCTACACAATATAGGTATTGAAACCAATTTTTATGTTTTTCAAGAAAACAAAACTTTTTTAATATGTGTCAACATTTATGGTTGGTAGAGGTGTGTCGCGGTGGTGCATCAGTAGGGTTGTTGCCTCACAGCAAGAGGTTCTCCCATTTGATTTTCAGCTTGGGTTGGGAGTGCCTTCTGTGTGGAGTCTGCATGCCCTCCCCGCGGTCGAGTGGGCATTCGAAAGACATGCGTTGAATGGGCGTGCCTTCGTTGAAGGTTGGGCATCAGGCTGGCAACTCGGCACCATAAAAAACAACTGCCAGTCATTAGCGGACCAGAGTTCCACTGTGGCGACCCCATAACTGGGAAAAGCCGAAAGACAAACAACAACAACATTTATGGTTGGTAGTATGTTCTTGGATTTATTTGGAAACTTTTCCACTAGATGGAGTTATAGAACAAGCACTAGTTCTTGCTTGATTATTTTTTGAATAACTGTTTTTAAAATTTAGTGCTCATAAGGTACTACACATTTTGTTATAACTAAATATTGTAGTTATTTATAATTTAGGCTTTTTAATAATGTTTTTTATAAGCTGTGATTTAAAACACAGGTAAGTTTATTATATGACTTGATTTTAATACATGCCAATTTTAGATGGGAATAGAATGATTGCTGTTATGTTTTTATTGGTTAATTAGAGCTGACTAGCAAGTTTAAATAAGACAACAAACATGCTGTATTTATCTGACGAAATCTGTGGAGATTAGACAAAAATGCAGTGATCAAGTTAAGCATTCATGTGCATTTGTTTTCTTGACTGTGGATTTAATAAAGCATGGTGTTGGACACCTGGTCGGTAGTTTGCTTTTTGTCAGAAGTATGAACCTTACCCAGCCTGTCCATGGTTCTGCTGTCCTTGTCAGAAGGCAGTAACTTGGATGAAGGAAGCAACTGAGATGGCTTTTCAGAGGCTACAGATGCCACAGAGAGGTCAGCAACAGGACATTTGAACAAAAGGAACAATCCTGAGGCACCCTATAAAACCTATCAGACTTCTTAAGAGCAGGGGGCAGAAAATCAGGTGCTTTAGAGGCATTGGAAAAAACATCTAGTAAAGCAGCCAAGACAGGAGGAATAGCCACAGGTTTAGGAGATTCCATCTTCTGTAACTCATAGTACCTCTTATGGATATCAGAAACCTGGGTACAATCCCACTTAAAAAATCCATCCTAAAGATTGTCTCTCCAAAGGAAATTTCCTCAGCATGAGTATCTGGAATATTAGATTCCTCCTCCTCAGACCCGTAGTCTAAAGCAGAAGGAATCTGAGTAGAATAAGTAAGGGATACTTCATCAGAATCCAACTCTTCCTCAGAAGAATTTAATTCCTTGGGCCTTTTAGGTGAAGAAGAGGACCAAGGAGGAGCAGGATCCAAAATCTCTTGAGGAGGTTTTAATGACAGTAAAGCATTAAATAACCCCTAAGTAAAGGCCTACCACTCACATTGTGGATCCCTAGGAGCAGAAGAAACATGTTTAGTTTTCTGTTTCTTTTTTAAGGGGACATTCATCCTAGAAAACTGAGAGGGGTCTGACTCACGGTGGCATTCCACGACCATAATAGGAACTTCTTCCCTAAGAAGAAACTGCAGAACCTTTTAGACCCTTCAGAAACAATAAACCGTGGTTCCCCCTGATCACCCGAAACAGACGCCTGTAGAGCCTCGTCAGACATGCTGGCCTCCAACCAGATGCAGCAGAGGAATCCGACAACACAACCAGGTGAGTTTCCGGGTTTGTAATAACCTCGGGAGAAACCCCCAGCAGAGACTGGACAGTGGAAGATTCCGGTCTTACCTTTTTTATTTTCTTTTTCCCTGACAGCTGACCCTTGGGGCAGGAAGTTCAATCCATAGTATCTTTAGCAAGAAGCTTAAGACACTGGTTCTCACGATACAATGAAAGGGAAGAAAGCCTACTAGGAAGGGTTTTTGGGACAAATGCCTGACAAATTGAACAAGACATATGGTCGTGAGAAGCTCATTGGCAAAAAAGGCACTTATTGTGGTGGTATTTATGGGGAATCATAGGTTCATAGATTAGTACTAAGCTAACTGCCCTTGTGAGCCATTTTAAGCCTAGCCAATTGTCCCTTGTGAGACTCAAACCCTGCACCTTGTGTTTGTAAGGCAAACACCTTAACCATTAGGCCACCCTCCCACTAAAATATCATCCATAGATTAGTACTAAGCTAACTGCTCTTGTGAGCTATTTTAAGCCTAGCCAATTATCCCTTGTGAGACTCAAACGCTGCATTTTGTGTTTGGAAGGCAAGCACCTTAACCATTAGGCCACACGCCCAACCCCAATCTGTCTACCACACTGGCATTTACCCTTCTTGGATGACATTAAACCCCTGAACAGCACAAAAAAAATCAAGAAAAGAACAAAAACCTCAATTGAGTGCTTATCTGCAATGGTGATTACTTCAGCAAACAGGATTAATCATCGGATTTCCAACAAACAGAAAACAAAATGGCAAATAACGGACAGAGGCAAACAGACCGATGGTTAAAAACAGCGTTCAGACTGGCAACAAAGAGGTTCTGAGGATGGTACATCTGAACGTCACCTTTATGCCCTACAGTATGCGAAGAGTGTGTAGGTGGCATTCAGTGTACCTTAAAGCAATGGTAGACTTTGGTAGACTGGCCAGATGATGGGCTTCATGGCAGGGAATCCCATAAGTTATGAATAATGTAAGAACACATTTTGTTCTTAATAGGAAGCAAAATCTTCAATATTTGGAAGATGTACATAATTTTTTGTGTTATTATTATGTTAATAGGTTTTGGGGGGGGGTTCAGGGTTTGCTTGTTTTGTCTGAGAGCTTTCAAAAAAAAAAGCTCTATAAGATGTGGCATAGGTGCAAATGGATATGACAAAAAACAACTGTATAAAAGGTCAACCTGCCGAACAGTATATGCATGTAACATAAAAGTTAGAACTAGACATTTAACAAAAAAGCTGTTATACATAAAAGGTGGTAATAATAACTATATAAGAAAATTGTGCTTTCTGTAATGTCTTTCCATCTGGATGGTCTTACAGATAAAAAAGAAAAAGTAGTGAACTATATTAAAAAATGTAGAGTGCAAATAGCATTGCCACAGGAGACACACCTGGAAAGAACTGAACATGTGAATTTGATAAAGAAACATTTTCGGGATGGTTATTCAGCAGAGTACCTGGGGCAAAGGAAAAGAGAAGTACTTATATTAATTGCAAGAGGCTCTCCAATAGCGATAGAAGAGGAAAAACTATATAATAATGGAGGATACATAGTACTAAGGGGCTACTGGCTAGGGAGGAGGATTATATTGGCATGCATTTACATTCTGCCTAAAACTGCTATAATGGAGCTTAAGAAAATTCTGAGAGAAATAATCAGCTTTCAGCAAGGAATATTGCTTAAAGGTAGAGACTGGAATTTGGTTTGCAACAGGGAAGATGTGTTTGGGGGACCTAGAAGGGAAAATATAACAAAAGAGGGTAGATTTTGAAGAAATTTATGAAAATGTTTGACATGAAAGATGTGAATTCAGGAGTTCGGAGTGAATTTACATATTATTCACCAGAATACAAAAACTGGGCTAGGCTAGATAGATTTTATATCTCAAAAGAATATGTGCATTTAATTGAAGGTCTTGAAATGCACCCAATAACTAGTTCAGATCATGTGCCAATAATAACTAAAATAAAAACACAAGGTAATAAAATAAAAATGAGACACTGATGCTTTCCCACCTGTTGGTTGAAAAGAGGAATATAAGGAACGGGTTTTGGAATTAATTCAGGAGCTACCAGAGAAAATAGAATTTTCTTCTGAAAGTATAGCTAGGGAGTGGGATAAAATTAAAGTGGAGTTTAAAACTAGGGTGGAAATAAAGGAAAGGGAGATATGGTTAAGAAGTAACAAGAATTATTTAGAAGGCAGGGGCGGCCCGTGCTATTGGACTGCCGGACTGCAGCCCCCTCAATAAAAAGAAGTAAAAAGAAATTAAAAAAAAAAAGTTTTAAAATTCGTGGACTTCACGCATGCGCAGTAGTTCAGACTACTGTGAGTCTACTGCGCATGCTCCAGGCAGTCCGACAGTCCTGGTAGGGAAACATAGGAGACGTCTGTGCACTTTTAAAGTGCACAGACTCACTGGGAAAACACATTGGGGTCGGACTGCAACACCAGCAGTCTGGAATTGAGTCTCTCATCAGGAAGGGGTTTCGTCAGATCTCGCAGGTCTTTGGATTATTGCACAGGCATTTGGATGTACGCTATGGAGAATGGACAGCCAGGACAGGTAAGTGTGTTAATTATGGTGCTCTTTACTATTTGAATTGATGGTATCATGTATCTTTGAATTTATGCTTTCAAGCTGGACTGGTGCTTTTTACTGTTTGAAGTTATGCTTTTACTGTTTGAATTTAGGGTGTGTGTGTGTGTGTGTGTGTGAAAATGCCCCAGGTGCTCATGGTAGGGAATACCTCAGGCTTGAACCCTGTACCCTGTATGCAGGTGTTAAAGACTTGAGTTCCCTACCCACCACCATTTGTAAATAAATTGCAGAGTTTTGCCTCATATTTGATCTGATCTGTTCCTCATAATATCTGTGGTTTGTAAATGTTGCAATGCTTGATATTTGATGGTGTAGTAGTAGTATTGTTGCCTCACAGCTGCAGGTTCTCAGGTTTGATTCTTGGCTGGGTTCCTTCTTTGTGGGGGTCTGTTATTTCCTCATAATATCTGTGGTTTGTAAATGTTGCAATGCTTGATATTTGATGGTGTAGTAGTAGCATTGTTGCCTTATAGCTGCAGGTTCTCAGGTTTGATTCTTGGCTGGGGTTTCTTCTTTGTGGGGTCTGTTATCTTCTCCCTGTGTTTGTGTGGGTTTGCTTTTATTTGATGGTGCACTGGTAGCATTGTTCACAGCTGCAGGTTCTCAGGTTTGATTCTTGGCTGGGGTTCCTTCTTTGTGGGGTCTGTATCTTCTCCCTGTGTTTGTGTGGGTTTGCTTTTGTGTCCTCCCATGTTACAAAGACATGTCTGCATTATTTCTTCCTGGGCCTCTGCTGAAAATAGTTTTTTTGTTCCAAGTCAGACTGTCCTGATTAACAAATGTTAAATAAAATTGACAGGCATTTGAATTTCAGACTTCAGGTTTCTGAATGTTTAATTTCTTACATATTTGATGGTGCAGTGGCAGTGTTGTTGCCTCATAGCTACAGGATTTGTGGTTTGATTCTTGGCTGTGGAGTCTGCATCTTATCTCTGTGTTTGTGTGGATTTGCTCTGGTATCCTGCCATTTTACAAAGACGTGTCTACAGTATTTCTCCCTGGGCCTCTGCTGAAAATTGTTTTTGTTCCATCAGAAGTAAAATTGACAGACATTTGAATTTCAGACTTCATAGTCTTCAGAAAATACGTAGTAAAACAACTTTTTATTCTAGCAATAAATATATAGTAACACAACCTTTTATTATAGCAATTTTTTAAGTTTATAAGATGACTATTTGAAATTTTTCCTTATTTTTGGGACTGTAATACCGTTAGTGGCTTTGTCCAGGTTTTTTGTGCTAAGGTTGACAGCTATAGCAAGAACTGAATTCACTGAATATGTTTGAGGGCTGTATTCCCTCATTACTGGGTTTGTCCAGGTTTGTGCTAAGAGGTTGACAGCTATGGTGAGAACTGAATTCATTAAATGATAGCCATTTGAGTTTCAGTCTTCCTCTCATTCACAAAACAGCTGATTTGGCGTAGTGGTATGTTGCTCTTGACTGTTTTGCACAGGCAGGTGATTTGGCGTAGTGGTATGTTGCTCTTGACTGTTTTGCACAGGGACTTTGGCAGTAAAATGTATGGTGGTAACACAGCATTTTATTCTAGCAGCTTTCCAAGATTATACAAGCAATGTTTAATGTGTCCCTGGTTTTTGCCCTTTTGACCCACCCCAATAAATTTGGCTTTTTCCAGATTTCTTGTGCTGCGAAGTTGAGATGCAGTTGAGTATTGAGTAGATTTTACAAGGAGCTGAGAGCTGCAGAGGACGAGAAGTTTAGTGCTAATAGCACAACAGGCTGTGTACTTGCTTTTAATGCAGAAGGTTGTTGGTTCTACTCCCATAAGGGGTGAATGTTGCCGTACTGAAAGTTACAATACTAATTATGAGCCTGTTATCAGTTTGCCATCCATTTCCTATTGCTAGCTTATTTTTAATGTAATTTAGGCAATTTATTCCTCAGGGGCATCAGACACTTTATTGTTCGATGAAACCATGAAATATAAAGGTGACTGCTAGCAGCAACCTCTTCATTACAGATTTATTTAATGTGGAATTATTTAGATGACTTTTTTACTACTTCAGAGATTGTGCATATTTACTGATAATGGTGGACTGTAGAATTGTGCATATTTACTGATAATAGTGGACTGTAGAAGCTTGAGTAGACTTTTATGATGGAAATGTTCTGAATTGGACAGTTTTGTTTCATTGTTTATTGGAAAAATGTTCAAAGCAATAGGAAGGTGTATCAAAGAGCACATGTATGTTTCATATGCAAGGGGCCTATGATTTGAAAACAGCCCAGAATTAATTTTTATCTGCCACGAGTAAAATGTATTTTCTTTGAATGTGGATTCTAATGTTGTTTCAGTGAATGTGAGTTTCAAGGGCATAGAAGGTTTAATGCCAAGTTTGTTTAGCAGATGTCTTAGTGTTTGTGCTGTAAAATGCAAAAATAAAACTTTCAAATGAAGTTCAAATCATCATAGAAGTAAATCAGTATGCACATTAGTGTTTATGGTAAATGGAGTGAAATAACAAAGTAATGGATCATTGGAATGGCTGCAGGGAGGCTCCATTCGACCAGGGTTTTGTGAGGGGGAAGGGCGGCAAACTTAGACAGCCCCAGCTGAACCATACCTCCCAACTGTCCAGATTTTCAAAGAGTGAATAGATTTTTTGCTTCTTATTTTTGATTTGTTCCTCATAAAAATTGTGGTTTTCTGGCAAATCATTTAGGAATTAAGTCACTAAATAATGACACACCTAGTTTCAGACGTCATAACCTTCAGAAAAATGCATGCTAAAGTAAGACCTGTTCTATCAACTGTCCCAGTTTATAGAAGAGCATTTTTTAGTACTGTTTATATGTTTCCCCCCAATATATTTGACCTTGTCCAGATTTATGTCCCAGTTTATACAATAGCAATTTTTAGTACTGTTTATATGTTCCCCCAATATATCTGGCCTTGTCCAGATTTATTGCATTAACAGGTTGAGAGGTACATGCAAATAAATTGCTTTATAGAATTAGGCATAGCCAAACCTCTGAACTGTCCCTGATTTTGACTCAAAATGTTGCTCTTCCCCTAATGATCCCTCCGCAAAATAGCAATTTTGGAAGAAAACATGGAGGCTATATAATTAAGAAATAACTGTAATAATCAGATTACTTTTATTTCAGAAATGCATGTAGATTATTTTATTTTGCCAGCTGCTCAAGTTAGCAGTACTAATATTAAAGTGTCCCTTCTTTGACAGGTTCCCAGCTGTATTGTGTTGCTATTTTATATTTTTACATCACATTTTTTGGTCCATTTTTCATAAAATTGTGTTTTTTGGCAAATTAGTGACAAATAATTAAAGACTGAAGTTAGAAAATAATGACAGACATTTGAGTTTCAGATTTCATACCATTCAGAAAATTCATACTAATGCAAGACCTCTATTAGCTTTATAGGGTTATAAGAGCGATATTTTAAAAATTGTCCTTATTTTTGGGCCTTTGTCCCATTTCTTTGTATGGCTTTGTCCAGATTTCTTGCTCTGAGGTTGAGAGGTATGACAAATGTGTCAGGGCCATCACAAGTCAGCCAGAGACATTTCAAACTGTGACATACTTGTTACACCCCACTCCCCCATGTAGTGACTCTGGATGTGTCGAAGCAAGGCAAGGAGTAGTTATGCAGTGTAAATGTGCAGAGAATCCCACCCATCTAAGGTGGACACAAGTACTAGAGTGGCTTTTCATCTGTCCTTGATTTTTGCAGAATGGTCTGGTTTCTGTCATATTTCTTGTACTGTTGATTTATGCTTATTACTCAGTGCCTGTTGCTCTGTGTTTAAGTAGCAATACTTTAATGACCATCAGGTAAGCTTGGCTGAGATTGCAAGATGCAAGTAAGCTTTAATAAGCATACTGTTAAAGAATTGCCAACATTGAAAGCCTTTCTGTTGCCATGTAGAGAATACTTAACTAGATAATGTATAAGCCTTGGGTATTGAAATGCATATGCCAGTATTTGTAATAAAGGACAGAATTACATTATTTTAAGAGTCTCATTACACTTGGAGACTTACAGTCATCTCTGCAGGCTTTAACCATAAACCGAATGCCAATCGCGTGGTCTATAACCTGTACAGTAATCCTTTTAAGCAATGTATCTTGAGCTTATTTCTTGTTTGCTTTTCATTTTTTACTTTGATCATGTTTTCCTCATGAAACAAGTAGATATCAGGCAGCAGGTCTTTTTGGATAAGGTACATTTTACAAGTGGGGCAGCAGAGATTTCTACTTTCAGCATGTTACTTGTTACTTTAATAAAGCTGAATATAAATTATAATTAGAACTGCAGTGCAAAAAGTGGTTTGAGTTGAGTGCTTCTTGTTTTTCTTATACTTGATTTTGACTGGCATTCCATTAATGTATTTAAAACAAAGTAATTTATTTTTTCATGCCTCACAACCTTTTTTGTTTCCATCTAGATATTAAGCTGTCATGCAGCCAATGCATTGAGATATTTTTATTCTTCTACACTTCATTTTGTCTTGATTGGACTCTCATGACAACTGTTTGGCACCCAGTGCAGTATATTTTGTTTTTGTGGTTTGCTACTACAGGTGTTTGTGTGTGTGGTAGGGAATACCTTAGGCTTGAACCCTGTACCTTATATGCAGGTGTTAAAGACCTTAATTCCCTACCCACCACCATTTGTGAAAAACAAACTGCAGATTTTTGCCTCATGTTTGATCTGATCTTTTCCTCATAATATCTGTGGTTTGTAAATGTTGCAATGCTTGATATTTGATGGGGCAGTTGTCGCATTGTTGCCTCACAGCTGCAGGTTCTTAGGTTTGCTTCTTGGCTGGGGTGCCTTCTTTGTGGGGTCTTTATCTTCTCCCTGTGTTTGTGTGGGTTTGCTTTTGTGTCCTCCCATGTTACAAAGACATGCCTGCATTATTTCTTCCTGGGCCTCTGCTGAATTTTTTTTTTTGTTCCAAGTCAGACTGTCCTGATTAACAAATGTTAAATAAAATTGACAGGCATTTGAATTTCAGACTTCAGGTTTCTGAATGTTTAAGTCCTTGCATATTTGATGGTGCAGTGGTAGTATTGTTACCTCACAGCTATAGGTTTTCTGGTTTGATTCTTGGCTGAGGTGCCTTCTGTGTGAAGTCTGCATCTCCTCCCTGTATTTGTGTGGATTTGCTCTGGTGCCCTGTCATTTTACAAAGACGTGTCTGCAGTATTTCTCCCTGGGTCTCTGCTGAAAATCTCCTCCCTGTGTTTGTGTGGATTTGCTCTGGTGTCCTGTCATTTTACAAAGACGTGTCTGCAGTATTTCTCCCTGGGTCTCTGCTGAAAATTGTTTTTATTCTGTCAGCAGTAAAATTGACAGGCATTTGAATTTCAGACTTCATGTTCTTCAGAAAATTCATAGTAACACAATCGTAACACAACCTTTTATTCTAGCAATTTTCTAAGTTTATAAGATGAATATTTGAAATTTGTCCCTATTTTTGGGACTGTATTCCCTCATTATTGGCTTTGTCCAGGTTTTTTGTGCTAAGGTTGACAGCTATGGCAAGAACTGAATTCACTGAATGTTTGAGGGCTGTATTCCCTCATTACTGGGTTTGTCCAGGTGTTTTGTGCCAAGAGGTTGACAGCTATGGTGAGAACTGAATTCACTAAATGATAGCCATTTAAGTTTAAGTCTTCCTCTTTTACAAAGCAGCTGATTTGGCGTAGTGGTATGTTGCTCTGTTTTGCACAGGGAGCTTGGCAGTAAAATGTATGGTTCTAGCAACTTTCCAAGATTATACAAGCAATTTTTGGGCTTTTGACCCCCTCCCCCAATACATTTTGGCTTTTTCCATTTTTCTTGTGCTGCGAAGTTGAATATTGAGTAGATTTTACAAGGAGCTGAGAGCTGCAGGGGAACAGAAGTTTAGTGCTGCTTAAGTGAAGTCAGTTTGCCTTGTTAATAGCACAACAAGTTGTGTACTTGCCTTTGATACAGAAGGCTGTGGGTTCTACTCCCACAAGGGGTGGATGCTGTATTGAGAATGTTCTCCTTGGTGACATCCATTTCCTCTTGCAATATTACTAGCTTATCATTTTTTTAATGTAATATAGGCAATTTATTCCTGAGGGGCAACAGGCACTTTATTTTTCGATGAAACAATGAAATATAAAGGTGTTTGCTAGCAGCAACCTCTTCATTAGTTACAGATTTCTTTAATGTGGAATTATTTAGATGACTTTTACTTCTTCAGAGATAGTGCATATTTACTGATAATGGACTGTAGAATTATGCATATTTACTGATAATGGACTGTAGAATTGTGCATATTTACTGATAATGGTAGACTGTAGAATTGTGCATCTTTACTGATAATGGTGGACTGTGGAAGTCTGAGTAGACTTTTATGATAAATGTTCTGAACTGGGCAGTTTTGTCATTATGGGTGCATGCATTTTGTTTCATTGCTATCTGGAAAAATGTTCAAAACAAATTTAAAACGCCCTCTAACAACTGTAATATATTGTACAAGGAATATAATTTAGTACAATGAGGAATGTGTATCAAAGAGCACATGTATGTTTCATATGCAAGGGGCCTATGATTTGAAAACAGCCCAAAATTAATCTATCTGCCACTGGCAAAATGTATTTTCTTTGAATGTGGGTTTCAATGCTGTTTCAATGAATGTGAGTTTCAAGGGCAGAGAAGTTTTAATACTAAGTTTTCATTGTGAGACTGCATTGCTTTGTTTAGTAGATGACTTAGTGTTTGTGCTGTAAAATACAAAATAAAACTTTCAAATGAAATCAAACTCATCATACAAGTAAAGCAGTACGCACATTAGTGTTTATGGTAAATGGAGTGAAATAGCCAAGTAATGGTTCATTGGAATGGCTGCAGAGGCTCCATTCAACCGTGATTTTGTCAGGGGGGAAGGGCAGCAAACTCAGACAGGCCCAGCTGAACTATACCTCCCAACTGTCCAGTTTTTCAAAGAATGAATAGATTTTTGCTTCTTATTTTTGGTTTGTTCTTCATAAAATTTGTAGTTTTCTGGCAAATCATTTAGAAATTAAGTCACTAAATAATGATACACTGAGTTTCAGACTTCATAACCTTCAGAAAAATGCATGCTAAAGTAAGAACTGTTATTCTATCAACTGTCTCAATTTATACAAGAGCAATTTTTAGTACTGTTTATATGTTCCCCCAGTATATTTGGCCTTGTTCAGATTTACTGCATTAACAGGTTGAGAGGTACATGCAAATAAATTGCTTTATAGAATTAGGCATAGCCAACCTCTCAACTGTCTCCGATTTTGGCTTAAAATGTTGCTCTTCCCCCTAATAATCCCTCCACAAAATAGTATTTTTGGAAGAAAACATGGAGGGTTTACAATTAAGAAATAACTGTAATAATCAAAGTTATAGATTACTTGAAATGCATGTAGATTCTTTTATTTTGTCAGCTGCTCAAGTTAGCAGTACTAATATTAAAGTGTCCCTTCTTTGACAGGTTCCCAGCTGTATTGTGTGGCTATTTTATATTTTTGCATCACATTTGGTCCATTTTTCATAAAATTGTGTTTTTGGCAAATTAGTGACAAATCACTAAAGACTGAAGTTAGAAAATAATGACAGACATTTGAGTTTCAGATTTTATACCCTTCAGAAAAGTCATACTAATGCAAGACCTATTCTATTATCTTTCTAAGTTTATTAGAGCAATATTTAAATTGTCCTTATTTGTGGGCATTTGTCCCACTTCTGTGTATGGCTTTGTCCAGATTTCTTGCTCTGAGGTTGAGAGGTATGACACGTGTCAGGGCCATCACAGTCAGCCAGAGACATTTCAAATTGTGACATACTTGTTGCACCCCACTCCACCATGTACTGACTCTGGATGTGTCCAAGCAAGGCAAGGAGTAGTTATGCAGTGTAAATGTGCAGTGCCCCATCCAAGGTAGTCACAAGTACTACAGTGGCTTTTCATCTGTCCTTGATTTTGCAGAAAGGTATGGTTTCTGTCATATTTTTGTACTGTTGATTTATGCTTATTACTCAAAGTGCCTGTTGCTCTGTGTTTAAGTAGCAATGCTTTAATGACCATAATG
Organism: Protopterus annectens; assembly: GCF_019279795.1. Taxonomy (NCBI): domain Eukaryota; kingdom Metazoa; phylum Chordata; order Ceratodontiformes; family Protopteridae; genus Protopterus; species Protopterus annectens. The sequence continues at coordinate 868,775,400 of NC_056728.1, read as the reverse complement.
TAAGCTTGTCTGCGATCGTAAGATGCAAGTAAGCTTTAATAAGCATACTGTTAAAGAATTGCCAACATTGAAAGCCTTTCTGTTGTTGCCATGCAGAGAATAATTGACTAGATAATGTATAAGCCTTGGGTATTAAAGGACAGGATTCCATTATTTTAAACAGCTCATTACACTTGGAGACTTCCAGTCATCTCTACAGACTTTACCCGTAAACTAAACAGAATGCCAATCATGTGTGGTCCATAACCTGTACAGTAATCCTTTAAGCAATGTATCTTGAGCTTGTTTCTTGTTTGCTTTTCATTTTTTTACTTACATGTTTTCCCCATGAAACAAGTAGATAGTTGTCAGGCAGCAGGTCTTTTTTGGATAAGAAACATTTTTACAAGTGGGGGCATCACAGAGATTTCTACTTTCAGCATGTTACTTGGCACTTTAATAAAGCTGAATATAAATTATAATTAGAACTGCAGTGCAAGGAGAAGTGGTTTGAGTTGAGTGCTTCTGGTTTTGGTTGTACTTGATTTTGACTGGCATTCCAGTAATGTATTTAAAAAGTAATTTATTTTTTCATGCCTCACAACCTTTTGTTTCCATCTAGATATTAAGTAAGCTGTCATGCAGCCAATGCATTGAAATATTTTTATTCTTCTACACTTATTTTTGTCTTGATTGGGCTCTCATAATGATGGTTTGCCACCCAGGGCAGCGTATTTAATTAAAGTTAGTTTTTGTGGTTTTGAGCATAGCTCCTCCCCTTTCTGGTTGGCCACACCCCTCCCCCTTGACCCCACCCATTCAGCTGTCTCCTGCAGCCCACCTTTGATTTGAAGTCACCAGCCACCACTGTTAGAAGGACTGACAAATGTTAAAGTATTGCAAAATAGGAGGAATCTGTCAGAGCAAGAAAAGGAGCAACTGCAGAATACTATACAGAAAATAAGGGATTACCTTGATAATATGCACACATTTAGAAAGATTGCTGTTAACCAACCATTTCTGATAATAATTCTAGAGCACAAAAACTTTAAGCACTACACAGGCAACAGAAAGTGAAAAGGGCTGTCACCAAGCTTAGGGAACCTATAACAAGGAAGATAGCAAGAGATCCTGTAAAACTTTTAGAAATATTTCAGAAATTTTATGAAAGTTTGTATAAAGAAGAGAAATATGGAAATCAAGAAAAGATACAAATGGAAATGTTTATGGAAGAATTAAATATTGCCTACACATAGTAAAGCATTTGCAGAGTCTAATTATAGTGACTGCCAAAAAAGCAATTAGTAGAAAATGGAAATCAAAGTCTAAACCAACTGTACTAGAAGTAATGACTATAGTAACAGAGATAAAACAACTAGAATTGGGATCTTTAGAAAAGGGAAGGAGCAAACTACACAGGAAAAAATAGGAATTGTGGGAACAATATATGCAGAGAAGGAGTGAAGTTTAAGAGGCAGGATTTTAATGAGATATATAATGCTTAACTGATAATAACTGGATAGATTATAAGTGATGTATAATGTTTGCAACTACAGTTGTTTCAATGGTGTCTGTGGTGTATAATGTTTGCAACTAAAGTGGTGTCATTTTGTTTGTTTTTCATTTATATAAATGTAAAATTGCCTATGTCATATGTGATAATTTAATAAAGATGTTTATTGAAAAAAAAATCCTCTATATGACTTTTTACTGTACCCTTGTTATTTGTGTACAAGTTTTTCTTTACTCATAATTTTGATTTTGAATGAAGAAAATCAATAATGAAAATAATTCCATTTTTAAGATGTACTATGAAAACAAGACATGCACATTTATGGCCTTAGTCCTGTAGCTGATGCATAATACTTTTCTATGGTTTACATTTGTCTGTTCTAAGTCCTTATAATAGTTTCAGCCCCAAAAAGTAATAATATCTGCCTGTTGGATTTTGGTATATGCTACCCTAGGACATTAAAAAATGTGACAGTCTATTACATCACATCTGTCTCAGTGTGTCACTAATTCGGTAGGTTGCACTCTCATTTTTTGCTGCCAGAAAGATTTATCTATGCACAACAAAACTACATTCATACTCCAGTACTGAGACCACAGTAGAGAATTAGGGGCGGTACATTTCTAAGGTGAAGCATTACAGGATGATATATTTCTAAGGTGAAGGTCTTTAGAGGAGATGTTAAAATCAAGAACATACTACTAAAGTTGTGAGAGAGTAGCTGCCCTGGGTAGAAGCAGGTAAGGTCACAATCTGCATGGTAGAAGAGGTGCCATTTGGCTCCTACAAGCCATGTAGACAATCATGTGCACATCTGCTTTACTGATAGTCAAGGTTTGTATTTTAGGAAATGCAGCAGTGAACTCCACTTCAGCAAAGGCATTTGACAGAGTTAGACAAGTGCTGTAATGTCGATTCATGATAGTTATCTTTTTTACACCTGAAAACTTCTCCCCATGTTTTTCTGATTGTCAGTGAACTGTATGAAGGAACTATTTTAGTTCTTTGCTACAGTTTAATAAAGTGTTAAAAACTGTTTTTAGATTAGCCTGAAAGCTATTTTTGTTGTTCATAATCCCTGAGAGGACTTGTTTTATGTTCTTTTTTTTATCAGGTCTACTTTTGGTTCTCATCTTTGACACCTATTCTAAAAGACTATAGAAATTTGGCATAGTCTGTATACATGCCGCCTTTTTTTTTTCCTGGAAATAAGCCGTCAGTGAACTAATCCAATCAGTAAAACTAATTAAATAAAAATATGTAAAACTGGCTGTAGGGAAAAAAGTATGAAGAGAATGGTGCGTTTATTGTGATAATTAAGTGGGGCAGCCACGGTGGTGCAGTGGTTAGCATTGTTGCCTCACAGCAAGAGGTTCTCCGATTTGATCCTTGGCTGGGGTGCCTTCTGTGCAGAGTCTGCATGTCCTCCCTGTGGTCGTGTGGGTTTCCACCGGGTGCTCCGGTTTCCTCCCACATTGCAAAGACATGCTGCAGGTAGATTGGACACTCTAAATTGGCCATAGGTGTGAGTGCGTGTGTGTGTGTGTGTGTGTGTGTGTGTGTGTGTGTGTGTGTGTGTGTGTGTGTGTGTGTGTGCCTTCTGTGGAAGGTTGGGTGCCGGGCTGGTAACTCAACACTGTAAAACTTCACTGCCAATAATGAGCAGACAGATGATCCGCTGTGGTGACCCCTAACCAGGAAAAGCCAGAAGAAGATTATGATAATTAAGAGAATTCATGTCTCAGTCCTGTCTAACCCCTATTTGTTTTATGCAAATGCCTGAAATTACTTTTTTATCTCATGAAAAAAATAAATTTAAAGAAGAGTTAAGTTAGTGCTTATTAAGTCCTGTGGATTTGTTATGCATATGGCTTGTCTGTCTAAACTGTCAAAATCATTATTAGTCTGTGTTGCAGTCTGGGTAACCTCTGCTGGTAAAACATAAGAGTCTTAAAAGGCTGACTGCCTTAAAAAACTCCAGCTATACTCTGTCGCATATCATCTACTCTGATACGATCTCTGCCTAGCATACAAGGCCATGTCAAACCCAGAGCTGTTAGACATGCTACAATTAAAGAAATCCCAATCCCTCAGAGCCACACGCTGCAGGGATCTTAATCTAGTCATCACAATAAACAAAACATGCTGGAGGGATAGGTTCCTGACCCAGAGACTCCCCAGACTCTGGAATAGACTGCCCATACATGTCAAGCAAAACGCCTCTTTGGCCCTCTTCAGAAGGAACCTTGATGACTGGATGGGAGAAAGGAAATTCACCCTGGGGATCACGTCAGTCACCCTGCTAGACAGGGGTCCAGGGAAGTAAATAGTGTGGAAAGAAATAGCCAGGGAATTATTATGGCTAGGCTTGTATAGGCCCTAGAGCCGATAGCCTAGTACCAACCTATAAACCTATGAACATTGTTTAGTCTTTTTCTATATGTAAACTCAAATTGGTAAAGGTTGGCACGTTCTACTATGAAACAGAACAGCAAACCTTGACCATCAGAAACCCTAAAAATATACTGTCCAAAACACAAAAGGTTAAAAAGTTACCTTCAAGTATTTTTTGCAGGAGAATAAGACCCCCCCCCCAACAACTCTCAATGTGGTAATCAACCCCCAAACCCTATGAACCTAGGTATAGTAACTCTATGATTGTCCCGACTCAAAGAAGGAAGAAATCACCCCCCAAAAAAGGGAATCACTTTAGACACACACTTAGAAACTGCTCTGCCAATGACTTCATGTAGAAGACAGTGATTGGTGTTTTGTTAATCAGTGTCTTATGGTTCAGCAAATGACACTCAAGGAATTTCAACTCAGACACCTGTTGACATACCACATCTGAAGTAACTGGCTGTTAACTATATTGGTCCATATTTTACAATCTATATTTATCAACAACACAGAGCAACAGTTATTACCAGTGATAGGATCTTCTTTTCTTTCCAGATTAAAGTTTCTATTAGTTTTCCAGCCAGGTACTGAAAAGCACTGTAACATTTGAGCAGAAAAAGATTCAAGCTCTCTGTGACTTTTCTAAAAGCTAGCTTTTTTGACCTAAGCTTGATGAAAGCTTGATTTATCCAGATTTTGTATGTTAAGAGGTAAGAAATCTGGACAAAGCCTAAAATAATGTGGGACAAAGGCCCAAAAATAGGGACAGATTTTATTATTGCTCTTATAAACTTAGAAAGTTGCTAGAATAACAGGAGTGGTGTTAGCATGCATTTTCCAAAAGAAAAGAAGTCTGAAACTCAAATGTATGTCATTATCTAGTGACTTAAATCCTTAGTGATTTGCCAGAAAATCACAAATTGTATGAGGAACAGACCAAAAAAATGAGTAAAAAATGTGGACATTCAGCAAAAATCTGGACAACTGAGAGGCATGGTGCAGAATTCTTCAGTAGAGATTTTAAAATAAAGCTGTTTAACATGTTGTGCTACCCCAAGTTCTTTTTTAAGAACTACTCATTTTTTTTTTCACACAAATATCTCAAGCAAGAAAAATGATAATCCAGCAGGTACCTGTGGATTTCAAGAGCAGAATAGTGTTAACATAAAATAAGAGAGTATTGTCTTACTTCTACTGAGCCACTGTTAGGCACTGAATACGTCTGGGCAGTCCTTTTCAAGAGCATATCAGATTCTTAAAAGTAAAATGCAAACTACCCTTCATGACTTCAGATTTTAGAAATTCTGTTTTGTGATTATCAAATTACAAACAGAAAGAAAATTTAGCTGGCTGTTCTGCTATCTGAAAAGAAGGAATAATTGTTTTAATGATTTGCTAACCAAGTAATCCCATTAGGGACATTTTTTTCTTACTTGTGACTCAGAGCACAGGTCTGATTAAAAAACTTGTTCAAAATTATGCACTTGGTAAGTGTTGGCAGAATCAACCCAAGGTCTACAGAATGTACCTCATTACAAGCTCACAGCTGACACACTCATTGCTGTATGGCCAGACTGAAATTTGAAGCTGTGAATCACAAAGGCCTTTTACATAAGACAGGTTCTCTCAGTAGACAGCATGTATACAGCACCCCAAGGTTCTCTCAGTATACAACACCCCACGGTTCTCTCAGTATACAGCACCCAATGGTTCTCTCAGTATAAACACCCCGCAGTTCTCTCAGTATACAACACCCCACGGTTCTGTCAGTATACAGCACCCCATGGTTCTGTCAGTATACAACACCTCATGGTTCTCTCAGTATACAGCACCCCACAGTTCTCTCAGTATAAACACCCCACAGTTCACTCAGTATACAACACCCCATGGTTCTCTCAGTATACAGCACCCCACGGTTCTCTCAGTATAAACACCCCACAGTTCTTTCAGTATACAACACCCCACAGTTCTCTCAGTATACAGCACCCCATGGTCCTGTCAGTATACAACACCCCATGGTTCTATCAGTATACAGCACCCCATGGTTCCCTCAGTATACAGCACTCCAACAGGTTGAGATACATGAATCTGCTGCTTCAGCTGCAGGTACCTCCATGCTCTTACTTTTAATTTTCTCAGTATGCTAACACACCAGTCTACAGTGGCAAAAACACAATGATTCCTTACTAGAAGACATTAGAACATTTGAATTATTCAAAAATTTTAAGAACTGTTCATTATATTCTGTTTCTTACAGGATTTTTGCATTTATTTAGCAGCATCAGTTTGATTGCTGACATGCAGTGCAGTATGGGGGGGTGCTATGGGGGGGTGCTATACACCAGACAGTGCCATCCCTCAGATTAGATGTTAAACCGGTTTACTATCACATGTTCGACACTACTGTGGCCGAAGGTGCATATATCCAAAGAAAATGTTCGGAAATCACAACACCGACCATAGTAAATGCCGAACTGAGCATTTCAGTGAAGTTGAATGGCAAACATTTCAACTTCGCTGAAATTCTCTTAGCCGCTAAACATATTTTAACATGTTTTGCAGGGGGGCAAGCCCCCTGCACCCCCCAACCCCCCTACTTATATATGCAAACTCCGAGATCGCACTACACTGAGGAAAGGGTACATTTCCCAATCCCCACTATAGTGCGATCTGCACTACACTGTCAAACCTTGCTACAGTGGCTGTTCGCTATTGTAAGGTTCGACAATATAGTACTCTCACTAATGGTTCTGCTACCTGATTTATGCACATACGTTGATTGCACACAGTGCGATCAACCATCTGATTGTAAACCGTTAAACCAATTTATGATAGTTCATGTTTATGTAAAAGATCCCACAACACCTATCAAAAAGAGTAGGGGAAATTTCCCAGTGCCCTGGTCAAATTTCCCCTAGTAGTATAAATGCCACCTTGGATCTCCCCTGAAAAGAGGCTAGCCTAATGGGACTAACCCAGTCAACAAAAGATACAAAAGCAATATCTTTTGGCTTTTTCTGGTTAGAGGTCACCATAGAGGATCACCGGTCCACAGATTGATTGGCAGTGGTGTTTTTATGGTGCTGAGTTGCCAGTCCGGTGCCCACTCTTCACAGAAGGCACACACATGCACACACATACCTACCTGCATGTCTTTGAAACTCACTCGACCACAGGGAGGTCAACAAAAGATACATGAATAAATACATTTGAATTTGTCTACTAGGGTAGAGCACAGATCATTTCTGACCAATTTCAGTCTCAGCCTGGGGTCAAAAACTGACCAAACATGCAAAATAGACAATAAAACATTCAGGTATATTAAAACAGTACAATGGATACTCAGATATTACTGCTACCTGTGCTGCCTGATTTATCCTAAGCCAGTTCTATATGAAAGTCTATGTTCTGAATGCACGTTTTATGGAGATAGCAACAGCTCAGTAAAGCTAATGCTAAAAAGTAAATGATAATAGAAAAATGACATATTATGTAATGCCTTCCATGATCATGGAATACGTTTCTCCTTACAATCTAATTTTTATATATTTGTTTAAAAAAGACAAAATCCAGTATAGGAAACAGAGATAACTAGCATTGCTGGGTAACCAGCCTTCTTAGAAGAAGTAAGGAGAAAGATTCATCTGCTGTAATAACTGCTAGAGAGCTAACTACAGACTCTAATAAGATGGTTGATCATCAGGTAACTCTTCTCAGACAACATAAATGTGGTTCTGATTATTCCAATAGCAATCAGAATGCCATAGCAACTAAACAGCTATTTTTCTTTATCACCCGCTTTCAGTACTTTATATTCCCCCTCTTAAAGGTCAACAAGCAGCTCTAGGAAATCTCATGTTATGGATAATCTGCCTCAGACAATTTATAACCTACATTTCATAAGGCCTATGATACTTTCAATGCAATGCTCCTAAGATAAAGCATCAAAGCATCTTCCATAAATGACGTTTCCCCAATTTTGGTAGGCAGAAAGAGTCTATTTCCTTGCCAAAGCAAAGATCACAAATGAGGAGAAATTCCTTTCTCACCACTATCTCCTCTTTCTCCCATATGTAAAAGCCTGAAAAAGGTAGTAGCTTCATACCTCAAAACACCTAAATTCCTGTGAGCTACTTAGTGACCAACAACATGGATTTAAGACAGGCCATAATACATGTACAGTCTATACAACCCTACCACCCCTAACAGATAATTTGCTTTGGGACATGGATTTTTTTAGGACCATCATGGAAGTAGTTGTTCAGCAAAAATGTATTTGAGTATCTAATAGTTATTTTTTCTATTAATTTTCTTTCCGTATACATTCAAAGTATATGAGTGTGTAAGTGCTTAGTCACACAGGTGGTAACATTTCCTGCCCTGTCTAAGAAGAAAGAAAGAAAGAAAGAAAGAAAGAAAGAAAGAAAGAAAGAAAGAAAGAAAGAAAGAAAGAAAGGTGCTGTGAGTTTCATTAGTCTTAGCTATTTCCTGCTGTTAGCTTGTACTGCTATCATATCACATGGATTACTGTACTGACATTGGATCACAAGGATCACCGTAATGTTATCTGATTACACAAGGATTACTGTACTGACACCAGATCACAAGCATTAATATTATCTGATCACACAAGGATTACTATACTGACATCAGATCACAAGGATCACCGTGATGTTATCTGATCACACAAGGAATACTGTACTGACACCAGATCACAAGCATTAATATTATCTGATCACACAAGGATTACTGTACTGACACCAGATCACAAGCATTAATATTATCTGATCACACAAGGATTACTATACTGACATCAGATCACAAGGATCACCGTGATGTTATCTGATCACACAAGGATTGCTGTACTGACATCAGATCACAAGGATTATAGTACTGTTATCTGATCACAGAAGGATTATGTACTAACATCAGATCACAAGGATTACTGTACTATTATCTGAACACACAAGGATTACTGTAGTGACATCAGATCATAAGGATTACTGTACTGTCATCAGATCACAAGGATTACTGTAAAGACATAAGATCACAAGGATTACTGTACTCTTATCAGATCACAAGGATTACTGTTCTAACTTCAAATCACAAGGATTACTGTACTGACATCAGATCACAAGGATCACTGTACTGTTATCAGATTGCAAGGACTACTATACTGTCATCAGATCATAAATATTTCTTGTACATCACCTTGCTGGGTGCATTCCAATTTATTCCAGCATAACTGAGTTTATGTGCAGTCTTATGTTGGATTAAATGAACTGCATGGACTTTATGTTTGCTGTGAACTCATTATTTCATTACAAGTCATTGAATAAAACATGCATTCCACCTTAAGCCTACAGGTCTTCTGTCTCTTGTTACCTTTGATTTCTAGTTGTTGCTGACTTAGGGAGAGACATTTTCTGTGGTACATGACTTGAGATACTTCAGTGTGTTTGTTGCATGTCCTGAATCAGCATGTTTGTAATCATAGTCAAGAAACTCCTCACCTTTTTCAACTTGGTTTGCTTTGGCTATGTGAGCTTCAGAAGGAGAGTTTGACGTAATGTTTGAGGTTTGTCTTTTCAGGCTTCTTCTAACCTCCCATCCGCATGTCATGTCAGATAGTTTGTGCGTGACTTACATCTTCCAGCTATCTTGGAATGAATTGCTTATTTGTTATCTCTCAAATCGTATCAATACCTGGTATACTACAATGACCTGATGGAGTATTTTTGCCTGTTATTGAGAACTGAGAACTTAATAATTATTTTTATGTGGCATTATTTTTCAACTTGACTGTTACTGTGGAACTTCTTACTGCAAATCTTTCTGCACAAACTATTATTTTTGACAGCTTTTTATCTTTTCTTATTTTAAAATCTTTCTGCAAACTATTATTCTTGACAACTTTTTATCTTCTTATTTTACAGTTTTGTAATTGGTTTACATTACCTGTGATGAAATCGATCATGTTAAATTTTAATGATCTTAAATTAACTTATTTCAATAGCTTTGAATAGTAATCTGTTTTATGTAATTCATTGTCATACTGCAACATTATGTTTTTGTTACTTTTCTTAAATAGCAGTTTTGTCTCTCCATTCTGAACATATATCCAAACCAAAGGATAAAAAAGTCACACAGACAAACCATTCAGTAAAACCTGCATAAAAAAAAAAAAAAAAAAAACAGCTAAGCTACTTTTTTCACTGTGTGATACCCTAAACCTCCTGTACTGGAGGCCTATGGGATATATACAAATGGTGCCTTAAGGACATCAAGTGTTTCAGCTACATGGCTTCTGAATGTCCATGACTTTTTTACTTTTTAAATCTTTATGGTTACATTCAGGATAATAAAGCCAAACTCCATGTAGCTGAAACACTTGATGTCCTTAAGGGATCATTTGCATATATACCACACACCTCCAGTACAGGAGGTTTAGAGTACCACATCGTGCAAACTCTAGCTTGGCTGGGTTTTTCTTGTATTTTTTCCATTCTGAACACATAGATAATGTTACTTTTTATGCACATTTTCTACTCTCTTGTATGCATTTTATTTACCTTTATCTTTCCTTCATATACTTGTTATTTAATTAGTATTATTATTTATGGTACTTATATACTTTGATAAATTTGATTTGATTTGATGCATAGAAAGGGCTAGCATGAGCTGCCTTCCTTGACATTATGTATGCCTCTGATTTACTTCACTTTCAAAAGTTGTTATAAGGACTTAATCTTTGCAGCCTGGAAAACATGGAAATTGAGTGATCTAAAACTCTGCCCTAAAATATATATTTTTGGGGCCATTATTTAGCAATAATGTCATCTACACTGTCGGTTAATAAAGAGGTACCACAGAGTTCTGAACTTGGACCTATCATCTTCTCTGTGCTTATAAATATACTTAGCTTCAATAAACAATCTGGCTTCACTTTGCCAATGACCCAGTAGGAAGGGCTTCACAAAAATATCTAGTCATTATTTCCTCAAAATTGATTCCTTATCTTAATCAAATCTGTCAGTTATTAATTGATTTCAGTCTGAAAGTGAATTTTCACCAAGAGTATGTTTTTTGAAACGCATAAAAAGTTTAGCTACCTTCAGATAAGAGTGGAATGTAACAAGACCTGAGGGGGTATCTCACTGGAAGGGTAATCACTTTTATGTACCTGAAGATGTGGCTGTGCCCACCCATGAGCTTCAGTCTACTTACTAACAAAGTCATTTTCAAAGTCCGTGATTGTAAGGCAGCATATGACAAAACTCATGGATGTCCCTCACAAAGGAAGACAGACAGGGTAACTCTGGCCATAAAGAATATTATTATTCCTGACTTGAAATGTTGTTCACACACACACACACACACACACGTATATATATATATATATATATATATATATATATATATATATATATATATATATATATATATATATATATATATATATATATATATATATATATATACACACACAGGTATATCAGGCAAATTATAAAACACACTACACACATGTTTATGTACACACATGATAGCATATGTAACATTATGCAGCTTAATTTTCTTTCTTGCAATTCCAATATATCTTTTTTAACATATTGCTACTAATGCATTCTTATTAACTTCAAGCATGCCATGAGCTTACACATTCTCCTCTGCTTTTTCCTATTAACCAAATGTGACTCTATGAAATGTATAGTGTCTTCTTTATGTCACTGCTGTTGCATGAATTGTGCAATGTATCATGTTATTATTTTGTTTTTGTGTAAACATTTTCTTCTGTCTTTTGTGTCTACTGCTATTGTATGCCTAATGGCAGAGGTCATGGCTGAAAAAGGATCCTTGGACCAGGTCACTTAACTGGCTAACAAATGATAAAATAAGAAATACAAATGATGCTACACATCGGCAGATGTAAACTGACTATCAGTACAGTCCAAGGCCATTGTTGGTTTGTATTCAGCTCCTCCTACTTACTCTATAAGATTCCTCATGTCAATTATTCAAGTCTACAAACAGTCTTGAAATCCAGATTCACTCGACTACTTTTCTAGGGCTTTTTCGAATCTAGGTTCTCAGTGGTGTAATTCCATTCATGTTGAAATGCAACTAAGTAAACCACTATTCAAAGAAAGTCTGCAAGAACTCTTCACCAAAGAAGCTAGTTATATATGTATAGGCACAGTTACATAATAATAATTGCACTTGTAAGTGCTTAATAAAAAAATGTTATGTTTCCAAAATGTTAAATCTCTCCGCATTTCAGACATTTCAGTTTGATCAGTATCTTAGTTTATATTAATTGCATTTTCTTTTATTCACATTGCTCTTATGAATTATCTGTGTGCGTATAATATCTAAATTTATCTTTATCTCTCTCTGTATGTGTGTATGTACACACACACACACACACACACACACACACACACACACACACGCACGTATACATAAACTATGTTCAGCTTGTTATACTAGTTTGTCAAATCTATTTCTTTAGATATCAGTGGCTTATTTCTCTTTTACTACTATATTAGGCACACTAATTTATTTAATTTGAAATGTACTTTTTGTTTTTGTTCATTTAATTTTATATTTACTTTCTATCTGTATCATGTTGATGACTAAGTATCACAACAGTCCAGTTCACTTACCTGTACAAATAAATACATGAATGAATGAGTGAATGCATAATATATACATGCATAAAGGAATGGAAGTAAAATTCAGAACTGTGTACAGGAACATCCAATTCAACACCAGTACTTTAGAATGCTTGCATATAAAAGCCAACTCATAATTCATTAAATAGAATTCATACTAAAGCCACAGATAAATTAGACAAAAGCACACCCGTGTGAGCATCACTAAAGACATTATGTAGATAATTACACTTATCTGTTTGTATTAAGAAAACAATATTTTCATTTAATTAATTAATTAAATTAATTAATTAATTAATTAATTAATTAATTAATTAATTTATAAAGAAGATGGTAGGCCTTGATATGAAATCTGAAAAAGAAAGATACTAGAAGGCTTTTGGTTTGTGAAGAAAATAGAAAAGTGGAACATAGTGACTGGAGTTATTATATGAACCTGAAGTATTTTGAGTATGGAATATAGAGACGAGCAAGGCTTTCAAATGAGTGTATAGAAATGTGTAAAATGGGTCACATATTTGTCTTCAAAAGTGTTATTATTTTACTTATTTAGTTTTATTGAATACATAAATATACTGGATTAATGCCTCTTTTTCGGGGAAAAGTGACAACATTTTTCCAACGTTAATTTACAATGCAGACAAGAACATAATGTCTAGGATTTATACTGTGCTTATACACAAAGTGTGTTTTCTTTCTGTTTACTGAGTATCTCTTGTACATTTTAGTTGTCTCCTATTATACGCTCTTGTCTCACTCCTATTTCTTTCTATCTGTTGTTGCACTAAGCCCCAGAAAAAGGACGGATAAGTTACTATTTATCTCAATGATTTCTTCACCATGTATGCTAATCTGTTGGCTGACTAATTACTAACAAGTAACTTTCAGTAATAAGCCATGCAGTAAACAGCAAAACATTTAGACCATCAGAGATACAACAGTTTGTTTAAATAGCTAGCAGCCCATAGTGATGTAGCATTGATCATTATTCCTTTTTAGGATTTGAGCTGTTAGAAATATCTACATAGAGATTTCGATTGTATGCTTCAGAAGGGAGGAAGCTGAGGTCCAAAGCACGGGTCATTTGAGGAAAGATGTAGATAGCTAACCTTTGGTTACTGTTTCCCCTGCTAAAAGTTGAATAAACTAGTATTTTGATCATTCTATGTTGCCTTTTGTGTATGGATTGTCAAACAACATACCTCGACACCCATATTTTTGTGATTGCTCCAAAATGCTTATTCAACCATGGATGTTTGAGAGGAACATCTAAAATGGATAAGAGCTACGGGCAAAAGTGTGTGAAAAGGCAAAAAAAAAAAAAAAAAGTAGGCCAGAAGAGTCATATGGGAATGTAATTTAGGAAATGAGGCAAAAGGTGAGTCCAACAGGTTGTGGAAATGAGGGTTTGGGAGAAAGAGGGTGCACAATACAAGATGACTAGCAGAACATGTGGAGGCATTATGGGTACAAGTTGATAGCAGGTTAGCAGGCAGGGATCAAGAAAGTGTATAGTAGAATTGAGGATGGGAGGAAGGAACACTTCTAATGTAACAAATCAAATATAGGAGGAGAGATCTTGAGTGGGACATTACACAAGACTGTGGAAAAAGCTGAAGTACTGAATGAATACTTAGCTTCAGACTTTACAGAGGAAAGCAAGATCAGGGTGCCATATTGGGAGCAAAGAATGGCAGAGTTTGGAGAGCAGTGATAGGACATCAGGGAAGAGTGGGAAGAGGTGGCGTTGGAAGTGGCTGCCCTTAGGGTGGATGAAATACAAGGACCAGATTACCTGCTTTCCAGTGTCATCAAAAATCTGTTCAGAGTGCCAGATGATTCCTGACTGGGACTATTAACAGATCACTGGCTAGTGCAGAAGTAGCTGAAGACTGGAGACTAGTGAGTGCAGTGTTCTTCTACAAGGGAGGGAGCAGGAAAAACCCTGTCCTCTACAGGCCTGTCAGCATAATAGCAGTGTTGTGCAAGGAAATACAGAGAACCCTGAGGGGCAAGCCTGGTAGTACTTGTAACAAACAATAACTTCCAGGGGAGCAATCAACAAGGCGTCATGACCAGACTGGGGTATTAGTCATACCTTATCCAGTTATGTGACTGTGTTACCCCTTGACAGGGGTTTGCCAGTACATGTAGTCTACTTGGATCTTAGCAAGGTATTTGACTCAGTCCAATGCAGGAGTTTGACAGAAAAAAACGCAAAAGGAATTGAGAATAGGACCAAGACTAAGGAACTCAATTGGTGCATGACTGAAAAGTAGGAAACTGATGGTTTGGATGAGAGGGATTGCATCAAAATAAGGAATGTGATTAGCCAAGTATTGTAGAGGTCATTGTTGGGTCCATTACCACTCAGTGTGCTTGTCTCTGACATTTCTTTGAAACAGAGTCCAGATCAGCCTCTTTACTAAAGATGCAGAGTTGGGTGTAGCAGTGGAGGATGGTAGGAAATACAGAAAAGGATTTGGAAAGTCTGAACAGTTGGGAAGAAAGGCGGCAGTTGAGGTTTACTGTGATGAATATGAAGTATTGCACTTAGGTCAGAATAACCTTTGTATGAATAATCAGTTGGAATGAGTGGAACAGATAGCAACATGATAGAATTGTGATCCTGTGATGTTCATAATACATGGAATGGACTAGTAGGAGCAGAATTAGAGTCAGTCATAGCAGCAGATGGAATGCTGGGCTGCATCCTCAGGAAACAGACTCCAGAAAAAAATAGATAATGTCTCCACTTTGCAGGGCCTTGGTCAGACCACACATTGAGTACTTCATGTGGTTCTGAGGCTATATAATGAAAAGGACATCAGTCTGCTGGAAGGAATCCAGAGAAATTTTACTAATAAGATATGTGGGATAGAGGGGAAGGAATATGACCAGAGATTAGAGGAGCTACAACTGTAGAAATATGGGGGACGTGAAAGTGGTGCACATGATTATGTCAGGGAGATGTGAAAGATTATCTGGAAAAGTTAGGACAGAGGAGGAAGGCAGCAGATTGTCGAGACTAACAACTTCTTGGGTCTGTGAATGTACTTCTTCCCAGAAAGGGTTGTAGACTAATGGAATGGACTACAGGAAAGAGTAGGTGAGACATGGAACAGGAGGAAAAAAGGTCTGGGGAAGTAGGGCTAGACAGGAGGTAAAATATTAAATTCCTTAAATGGCAGGTTAGATAGACCTAGTGTTGCTTTTGCCATGAAGAAAATATAACGTAATGCAACTTAGTTGCTTCTTCAGTACATACAAAAATCTTCTAGCTAACAGTAAAGAAGACTAGTTAAGTAATAAGTAACTTTATTTTAGTCACAAAAAAAAAAAGCACAGAGCATCTAGAATCCAAGAGCTTCTGGAGGACCTGGAAGTGAGGATGGGGCTCTGGTGTCCCCAGACAGAAAAGAGAATAAAGGGACTTTGACCCAGTATCACTTTTGTTGTCTTTTCCATTCAGAACCCTTGTGCTTACCTATAAAATGTTAGTAAAAGGCATATATGCAATGATTGGAAAGAAGGTATTTGTTTTACTTTATTCTAACTGGTAATGAAGAGGCTTACAAAAGTCGTCGGGTTGTAGCACATGGATATCAGATGGACATTTCTAGAGATTTAAAAATGTATTTATTTGTGCTGCAATATGAGATTTGTTCCTGTCAGTGTAATATATGTAGATAAAATGCTTCAGGGAAATGATAGCTGTGGGTGAGACAGGCCTTTTTTCATTAATTTATATTGATATTCCAATATTGAAGGTTAGTTTTAGTTAACTTAAGATCTCTGTTTCTGTTCAACATTGTTTATTATACGATACGATCTAAGGTGAAAATGACTGCACAAACATGTTTTTTAATGCATAGCAGTTATTTTGTGTGACCTTATAAGCAGAACATAGACTTACAGAGTCATGGCATGCTGAATGTTGTAGCTCTGATCTCTCTGAAAGGACAAAAACTATAATATAATATAAATAATAGAATTGCAAAGAACTACAAAGGCTAAGTGTTATTGCAGCTTCCTTGTCCCACATTAACTACTGCATGATGCTTCAACCATACAAATACTTGCAAGGGGGAGGGTCAATCCCTACAAAACATCCATACGAGGGACTTCACCTCACTTACTCCCACTTATATATGCCAACTACACAGTCCCAAAAATAATTCTCCAAAAACCCATGTACTACTGTCTGCACAATAGCAGGAAAAAGTGATTTGCAATGAGAAACGAAAGTTGATGACTTTGCAAGTTGTTCATTAATGACTGACAAATTGTGAAATCATCCTGTTCATGCTCGACCACCCATGTAAAAGCAATTAGTGACATCATAGCTCTCAAACTCTCAACACAAATCATCTGGACAAAGACAAAAATAATGGGGGGGGGGACAAAGCCCCCCAAAATAGGTACACATTTTAAATATTGCTCTTATAAACTTAGAAAGTTGCTAGAATAAAATGTATTGTGTTACCATGCATTTTCTGAAGGATATGAAGTTTGAAACTCAAGTCCCTGTCATTATTTTGTTAATTCAGTCCTCACTGATTTGTCACAAAAATCTAGAAAATCACAAATTTTATGAGGTACAGACCAAAAATATGAAACAAAAATCTGGACAGTTGAGAGAAACTATTAAATAGTCAGATAAGTAGTATAAAAAGTAATTAGCACTATACTATGTGAGACGTAAAATAAAAAGTCAAACCACAAATATTGAGTTATGAGTCTTCAGTAATCCAAAGTGCTATTAGAGATACATTTCTTGAGTTACAAGGCCTACTCATATTTGACACTGACTATAACACATATTATTTAGGTTTACTGCTGAAATCCTGAGTGACAAGGATTAATAATCGTGCAACTGCATTAACGTAACAAGTGAAACCAAATAAAGCTCTATTAGTACATATTGCTGGAGAAAAAGTATATCACGTATATTAAAGACATACATTTGCAGATGTGCAAGATAAGCTGCGCAAATATTTTCACCCTAGAAAATGTTTTTAAAGTTTAATTTTCAAATTCAGAAATGAATAAGAAGAGTTACAAGAGGCAAAAGACAACCCTTTCTACTTTCTATTGCCTAGGTCATTATGCTAAAAGGTTTTGTTCTCCCAAGTTATTATAAAAATAGTTGCTTTAAGAGCAGCCTTTCTAAACTCATGCATGTTATCCAAATATTCCCTTATTTTCTCTTTAGTTCTATGCAGTTCTGTGAGATTCCCATATTTCACAACATTTTAATGTTTCTCAGAAATCTATCAATAATTCCTGTTACTTCTTTCTCATATCTCCATCACTTTTATTTCTACTCTATTTTAAACTGCATTTTAATTTTATCCCACTCACTAGCTATCCCTTCTGAAGAAAACAAAGTCAAATACGAAAAAAACTGGGTACGTTCTGCAAAGCTAAAGAATCAGAAATGTCCTTGACTTTCTTTATATTTCTGTACTGTCCCTCATAAAATATCAGCATTAAAAAAAAATACAGCAACAGAGATTCTCTTTTCTCCGTTGCTTCACCTGAACTGTACTGATATACTACGAATGTATGGAAATGTAAGTCTGTGCAGTACGTCACTAGACAAGGAAGAATATGGAGAAACACTACAGTGTCCTTATACAAAGACATTATTTAAGAAAGAAAGCAATTTCTTTCTTAAATAATCTTTTTGTACAATAGCAATAATCCATTCCTGTTTGTGAGCATATCAGAATTTACCCACAGTTGGCTTTGTGTAATTACTAGGGCTTCTCCTCATTATCAGACCACACTAACCATGGGTAAATTGGGTCTATATTATAACATCGAATTTTAAAAAGTTCAAATGTTATAATATCGAACCAGTAATGTCGAACACTGAAAACAGCGAAGGTGCAGGACACCGAATTCTTTCCGAGGGAAAGAATTTGGTGGGCCGTTGCTGTGGTTTCGCTGTTTTCAGCATTCGATATGTTGGAACATTACGGGTAGGATTCAGTTAAGTGTGCGATTGTGTGTAGGTTAGGGTTAGGGGCGGGTTAGGTGACTTAGGGTTAGGGAGCGGGTCAGGTAAGTGTGCGGTTGTGTGGACGTTAGGGTTAGGGTGCGGGTCAGGTAAGTGTGTGATTGTGTGTAGGTTAGGGTTAGGGGGTGGGTTAGGTGAGTTAGGGTTAGGGCGTGGGTCAGGTAAGTGTGCGGTTGTGTGTAGGTTAGGGTTAGGGGGCAGGTTAGATGAGTTAGGGTTAGGGCACGGATGAGGTGAGTGTGCGATAGTGACGGACCTTAGGGTTAGGGTTGGGTTAAGGTAAGTGGATAGCTAGTAGTGTATGTAAAGTTTAGTTTAGGTTTAGGTGTAGGATTTTAAGTGTATGTGTGTGGATTGCTGTTTTTTGTGTGTGTTTGTGTTGTGTGTATGTTTCTCGGAATAGCAATTTTTTTCCTTGGGAAAAAATTCACTATTCTGACTGTTCGATGTTTTCAGAATTTGGTGTTTAGGGTTCGATATTATAACATTCGATGTTTACAAACTTCGATGTTATAATATAGACCCAGGTAAGTCCTGATATACCCACAAGCAAGAGCGGATGATTGCTTAATTAATTCACTTTCTCTTGTTCTGTCAGAGTCTCAAGTTAATAGTTCTAATATTTTTAAAAACATCTCTGATTGCCTCCTGACTATTTCTGGATTTGTCCCTGATTCTGTTGAGATTTTCTCCCTAGGTTTATAGGTGTATCCTAGACTAATGACCACTAGGACCTTTATAAGCCTACATGCGTCCCAAATGTATCCTGTGAGTGTTTTGAGCCTTAGAGGTTATTTTAAGGAGGTATATGTAAGCTAGGGTATGATTTACATTTTGCCTCTGTCAGTTAGAGACATAGGTGCTATACCTGGGCCTTATTTCTGATTTGCCATCCACTGATCCAGGTTACACTTGAATAGGGTTAGGGGAGAACTATGCTCAAGTGGATGGAAAGCCTGTTCCAAAGGAGAGGAATTCTCTGAAACACTCCTCTGAAACACAGAACTGTCCTTCCAACATATCCTATTTATATTGCAAGCAAGATTCAAGTCGCTAGATCACATAGTTATGATGTTATTGGTTTTGTGGATGTGTAACAGGTCCATCAGAGCAGGATCCAAGGATGCCTTATATGCCAGGCACAGATCGCCTCTCAACAGTCCATAGGAAACAGGGTATAGAAATAGGGCTTTGAGGTAATCTGCATAGGGCATGTTGTTAATGCCCTAATTTCCTTATGTGAGAAATCTCTGTGGATGTTTCAACTCCTGCATGTGGCTGGTCTGGTACATAACCAAAGGGGGGGGTGTTGTACTCAATGATGGGTGTGATGAGGGCTAAATATAGAGGAACGATGCCCTTCTTGTGCCTAGATGCCATGTCCTTGCTTATAAGTTGAACAACATAGAATGATTTCCTTACTTCCTTAGACACGCATTGGTCAAAAGCCGGGTTGCTATCTGGACACATCCCCAAATCCCTGATTACTGGGCCCAGTCATAGGGGTATGTTATTGATGAGGTAGTTTCCTAGGGTGTGCAACTTTGCAAAGGGTACTGTCGTGCATTTCTTGGCACTGAGTTTTAAGATGTGGCTTTGACACCAGTCATTTGTCTGTGTTAGTCCTTCCTATAGGATGTTGGTGTCTTGGGGGGATTCTATGACTGCTGCTAGTTTGTAGTCATTTGTAAACTGGATCATCCAGAGGTCTTTGACATTGGGTTTGACTTTCAAGAAGTAAATGCCAAAAAGAAGTGAGCAAAGCACAGAACCCTAAGGGACTCCAATAGTGACTGTCCTCTTTGTGGAGGTAGTCTCCCCTATTCTAACTTCTTGGGTCATATCTGAGGGCCAGGTGGCTATCCAACATGTAACATAGGGGTTAAGGCCTGATTCTGTGAATCTGTTTACAATATCTGAGTGAGTTATTGTATCAAATGCCTTAGCCAGGTCAAAGTAGGTTGTATGCACCATTTTGCCTTTATCCATTGCCTTGGTGGCCTTTTCAAAGAAGTCCAACAGATTAAGTAGGCATGATCTGTCTTTGATAAAGCCAGACTGGGTTGGAACAAGTGTCTGAAGGTTTCCAATGACATTAATCATATCTATGATAATTTGTTTCATGGCTTTGCATATGAGACTAGCTTCCAGGTGTCCATGGATGGACTAACAACATGGGAGTTGGCGGGTTTTAGCACTGGTGTTATAGCACTAAAACTTCTTATATTTATCCTCAGGAAGTTCTAACCCATATTGTCTTGGATGCTACCAAACTTACCCCTAAGCCTGGTGAGCCTGATATACTGGACTGTATAATCTCTGGCTAACCTTACAGACTTTCTAAAACCATTGTCCCCTCACCAAACTCAAGTGACCATTGTTTAGTCAACACCTCCTTCTCTGAAAAGAAAAAAATATATACATGGTTCCTTAGTTATATAATATTTAGAACATTTATCAAAAATGTTTACTTCTGGATCTCTCCTACATTGATTGGGACATTGCAGCCAAACAATTTGTCTGTGTCAATGCCTTAGAATATATTCAAACCACTATTATTTTATTTGAGAAAATATTTTGCACTCACAAAGAGTAATCTTTGTTTCTAAATTGCTCAGTACTAAACACATTCCTTCTTAATTACTCCAAATGAGAAGACTGTGACTGATGAATTTAAAAAGAAAAGCTCTTCTCTGGTCCCGAACTGTAGCAAGCTGTTTGCTAAAACTGTAACAAGCAGCTTGCTGCAGTTACTACCACAAATTCACCCTGCATTAAGTGCTACAACCAAACCAGAAATACAGTAGTTGTATTAATTTATGATTGTCACTACTGAACTCCCACAGGCCAGTCTCACTCCCCACTGACAGACTGCACCCAGGACAGCCACCCCGTTGCCCTGTCCTATTTATACTTCTGAATCTAGCTCTGACTGGAAAAACTAGGTTAAATTAGATGTGGAAAAGTTTTGCCTGGCATCATGTTAAGCTTCTGTAGCTTTTACCCGCTCTGTGTTTTACTATGTTTCTCCCTGTCTGTTTCTCCTTTGCTCTTGCATTATTCCATTTATTTCAGATGAAAAAAAATGCTGATCCTTCCCCCTTTCAAATACTTTTGCAAATATTTAATCTAAATTGTGCTGTCTTTATTCCTGATGTCATCTCATTTGCCCATTTTGACTTGACTCTATATTCCCCCATGTAAAAGGACTCATCACTGTTGAACTCATATTAACATGCATTGTGTTTACTGCAGTGTTATTTATTCCATTATATATTTATGATGATTGCTTCCACTTTTTTCTAGCTGTAATTCTGTATACTATATTTGCTTGCTGTTTCATCATAAATGTTTTGCAAATGATAGACTTTTTTTAGGCTTGAAAATTTTTTATTTGGATTGTTTCTATTGTTATTTCTTACTTTGATTTTGGATGATTTTGTAACTGGATTGTGGATAAGAAATGCTCTTGTAGTCAAGTATACCTATGTACTTAAGATACGTGCATACATACATTAATAAGTAAATAAATGTGCCAGAGGATAGATCACCATTTTGCAGGAAACAAGTTATTAGAAAATCCCTTACACTTCCAAGCTGCTAGTTTTCTTCCACAGTTTGGGAGCAGAGAAATGACGCCGAAACAAAATCTGACAAGACTACTTGTCATATCTAGACTGTCTAGTTCCCTATGCAATGGGTAAGTCGTAGATACTAAAGCAGTTTAACTGTTCTCAATCCAGGCATGATCCACCTTAAACCCATATGATTTATTTTTGATTTACTTCACAGTTTTTGACTTCGCAAACATCAGGAAGGATGGTTCATATATCAACCACTATTTCTTTGAAAGAATGCTTCCTTGCATCTTTACTGAACTGCTGCCTGCCTAACTTCAAATTAACCCATTTTTTGATAGGATGCCCTTCAGCACTTAATGTTTCTGTTATGCCAACTCACTATTATTTTCTCAAGATGATACAAATTTGGACAAATTTTGCCTGTTTATCTCTTTATATCACATTTAACTTGTATCGCTAAACTGCTTCCAGTCGGTTTATACACAAATGCAATCCCAGAACTGATGCATCATTTCAGATGGTATCTTATGAAGTATACAGAAACATAACAGTTTGCTGTTTTCTACTGATTATTTGATGCCCTCTGTCTCTTAGTGTCCATATAGGCTTCTCCACCCCCCCCCCACTGGTTGTGAGCATATGTTTATGCCATTTAGTATGTCAAACCCTTCCATTTTTTGCTACATTTGCCTCTCTTGCAATACAATATTTCCTGCATTTTAATTTTCCCAGACATATCCTTTTTTACTTCTTGCAGTGAATCTATAATACTGTATTTCATTTTATGGTTAGAAATCCTAAAGCTTAACTTCCCTGTTTGTGAAGTGTTAAGTTGTCCTTATTGAAGCATCAAGAACATTGGTTTGTAAGGAATATGTTACAGTGATAGAAACATGACATACTGCATGCATTATAATGCATGTAAAAAAAAAAAAAAAATATATATATATATATATATATATATATATATATATATATATATGTATAGTTCCCCTTTATAATCACAAAATACTGAAATTTCGAATTTCAGTATCCTGAGACCAAAAATGAGAAACTTCAAAATAGCGAAAGTACATAAGCGCAAATCCGAATATCTCAAATCTGCGCTTATGCATTTACGCTACGTTACATGAAGTGCTTGGCTGGGATGGTGTTCGTAATTTAAGGTGAGTGAGTGTTTTTGTATCTTGTACGTGTGGGTTAGGGTGGGGAGGTGGATGTATGAGTGTGAGTGTTGGATGTGTTGGTATTTGTGTATGTGTGATGCATGTGTGTGTGTGTGTGTGTGTGTGTGTGTGTGTGTGTGTGTGTGTGTGCGTGCAAGGAACTGTAGAATGTGTGTGAGTTTTTTTTTTCTTCTGTTTATGCAAACTTGGAGTTGTTTTATATAAGTAGGGGGGTGGGGGGGTACAGTGGGGCTTGCCCACCTGCTTACATGCAATGTTGGGTTGTATAGTTTGTGTGGTGTGGGTAGAATGGTGTGTGTGTGTTCTGTAGTGTATGGTGTGTGTGTATGTTCATGAGTGTGTATTTCATGCTTTTGGGTTTCGGGATTGTGAGCTGTTCGCCTTTATAGTTTCGAGATACTGAAATTCGAGATTTTAGTATTTAGAGATTATAAAAGGGAAGCATGTATGTTTATATATATATATATGGCTATATATATGGATTTACTTTAGAAGCTCGAATTCAAACCCGAACTTCATATGGGCGAGACCATAAGTTTGATTTTCGGAAACTCGAACTCCTAAAATGAAACGTAAAAAAAAACAAAAAAAGTCAAACATCGCTTTTGCAGGGGGGCTTCTCCCCTGCACCCCCTACTTAAATATACCAACTCCGAGATCGCGCTACAGTGGGGAAAAGGGAAATCTCCCATTTCACGCTGTATGCGGAAGCACAAAATGGATGATTTCCCATTTCCTGTCAACATCGCAGAAAAAAATGAAAACATTACTTATATACAGAGCATACAGGGGTCCTTGCCTCTGTGTGTAAGTAATGTTAAGATAAGTAAAGTGTTATTTTTTTAACACTTTACACATTCGAGTTACTGAAAGCTCAAGCATATGGTCTCGACCATATGCAATTCGAGCTTTCAGTAATTCGAGCATGAAAAGTGCTCCCATATATATATATATATTTTTTTGCCTTTGACAACTGCACTGTCTTTTCTCAGTCATGCTTTCCTTGCTTCTGCCTCGCTTCATATTTTATGGTGTGTACTTCTTTTCCTGAAGATAAGGAAAAATGACATTAATTATAAATGTAGGAATATAGATTAAAATCCTATGTACATAATTTTATTTTACTGTGATGTACATATGTTTAGTATTTAACTCAGTTACTGTGTGCACAATCTAAGAGATAAAAAGGATTCAGATAAAGCTAATTCTGTAAGATCTGAGCTTGTTCAGCTAAATTTAGTAAATTGTATTTTCCAGGTTTAGAGGTCTGAGTAGACTAAATATACAAAACAATTATTTCAAACTGTTGTATCAACTATGTAAGAATTTAGGAAATATCACAACAAAAGATTTTGTACTAATACAGTAGAATTTCAAGCCATAGGAGCTGGTCAGGTTGTGGGTGGCCATGGTGGTGCAGTGGTTAGTGTTGCCACCTCACAGCAAGAGGTTCTCTGGTTCAATTCTCAGCTGGGGTGCTTTCTGTGTGGAGTCTGCATGTCCTCCCTGCAGTCGTGTGGGTTTCCTCTGGGTGCTCTGGTTTCCTTCCACATCCCAAAGACATGCTCTAGGTGGATTGGACACTCTAAATTGGCCCTAGGTGTGTGTGTGTGTGTGTGTGTGTGTGTGTGTGTGTGTGTGTGTGTGTGTGTGTGTGTGTGTGTGTGCCGGGCTGGCAACTCAACACCATAAAACTCTGCTGCTAATCATTCTGCACACTGTTGTTCTGCTGTGGCAACCTCTAACTGGGAAAAGGCCAGAAGAAAGAGCTGGCTAGGTTGTATGTATTTACACTTCTATGTTCATAACTATGCCTCAGTTTATGTCTTGTTGCAGTTAAGTATCTGCTAATGAGATTAGATTCAGCTCAACAGCAGGTAGTTTGACACATTGTGAGATGCTTTTTGGAAAGGTCATGCAGTTGGTTTTATTTATTTATTTTTAGCATTCTTCAAATACATGCATACGTAGTGGCAGTTAGTGCAGAGGCTAAAGCTCTTAAGTTGTTAATAAGCTGCACAGGGTTTGATTCCTTCCACCTTCATTTGCCTACTGTGTGAATGTGAGCAAATCACTTAACCAGACTGTGCTCCTAGGTCACTGCTGAAATGGAACAGTTTGTCCAGTGAGCCTAACTGGTCAACAAAACAGATAATAAATAAATATGCTATACATAAGCATCTAAGTAGAGATGCAACCATTAAATCCCCATTACTTTTCTGAAGTTTTATTGCACAGAGAGTCTCTATGTGTACAGTGTTTGGGGGTGTCACCATTTTGAAAATAATTTGTTTGTTATCCTTTAAAGTGAAATATATTACATCCATGATGTGTTATGAAGTAACAGCTCTGCTATGTTCAGTTCTGAAAACAGATTATATTAAAGTGTTGTATAAAAAATAGTTATATGGTCTACAAACACCCACATGACACTCCTCATTCTTTACACATCTGTCTAACAATGTACAATACTACAAACATTCACATTTTTCTTAGCAAAAATCCATTTTGTGGCATGAGGGGCACCATTTCTAGAGCTACAGAATGTATGTTGTTATGTTCATGGGGTGCACAAATTTAATGGTTGCTTATTTATTTTATTATATTTCATAACCATAAACATCACTGCACTGTTGTACTGAAATTGTCTGCCTTACATGGCCTGTCAAATCACTTTTGTTACTGTCACACTGTTTGTAAAGCTTTTTTAGCTAGTTTCACTGTCTGAAAGATATTAACTGGAAATGTTCTCCATTTGTTAAGAATCTGTTTGTTTGTTCTGATTTCCTGCCAAGGAGTGTATCATATAACTGATTTGTTTGCAGTTAAAAGCATTCTCTGGCGTCTCCTTGCTCCTTTATCTGTTTAAAACTTTCATTTAGTGTCTCACTGCTGTTTTTCTGCTGTGATAAACATTTCTGTAGTGTTTTTTGCCTAAAATAGTGTAGCTAGTAGCTGTAGGATAGTCTCAGTTCAGGTTTGCTGTCTCTGGGCCTGTTTGTTTGTTTGCAGTGGCTGTTTGTTCTGAGTACATGTTCCAGGCCATCTTGGATTAGCAGGAGCCTTTCTTCACTTTAGTGAGAGAATTGTGATGATTGGCCACTGGCTGGTAAAGGTTGGCTGGTCTAGGGCTTGGAGTAAGCACTCATTGGTCCTTTTGAGCTTTTTTTTTAAATTGTTTCAGGTTGTACCTTCTGGTATTTAGGCCCTGCCATTGACAGGAATTCTGTTTATTCACACAGCTGAATGGAGGAGGGACACTGACCACAACTCTGATCTGTGATATATAACAATAAGTATCCTGTTTTTTTTTTTTTTTTTTGCTTATTTTTACTAGTTATTGCTTATTCTAACCATTTATAGCACTTTTTATTGTCTGCTGCCTACTATTTTTACTGTATTTTATTGCTATAAACTAATCTGCACTATTGTATTGAAATTGTCTGCCTTACAGGGCCTGTTAAATCACTTTTGTTACTGTCACACAGTTTGTAAAGCTTTTTTAGCTAGCTTCACTGTGTTTCACTGTGTGAAAGGTATTAACTGGAAATTTTCTCCATTTGTTAAGCATCTGTTTATTTGTTCTGATTTTCTGCCAAGGAGTGTATCATATAACTGATCATATCATATAACTGATAGCTAGTAGCTGTAGCATAGTTTCCTACTCTCCCTCCCTATTGGTGTATTGCTCTTATACTTGGTAGCTTTGCAGTTGCCCGCCCCTACTGTAAACTTGATCTGGGACACTCCTCCCAGTCCAGTGTCATTAGCTCATTCTACCTAATACAGAGAGAACATTTGGGAAGGCCAACCCTTTAGTTTCTTAACCTTGAATGATCTCCTTTCTCCCTTTCCACTTTACTTAAAAAAAAAAATATTCAGCTGCTTTTACAGTATTTGTGCTTCTTCCTCTTACTCGGTTACTTCATTTTGTTTTTTCTACTACTTGTTCTCTAAAGTGTTCAATTGCATCTTCTCTGCTGAATTTATTACTACTTGGTTTTAGCCTGTTTAAATGTTGTGTTATTCTAAGCCTCTTAGTTTTAGTTTAAGCACTTGGGCTTTAGGCCTACCCCTTAGATCTCCCTGGCCTCAGCCTCTCTCCCTTAGAATCTGACAAATATGGATGGACAATTTCCTACGGTTTTTCCTGCCAGCCTGGTTGATATAGGCATCCTGAGACTGTGTAGCAACTGCCTCGTGTGCACAGACAACAATCTACTACTACCACCTAGGAATACAATTTGTGAGAGATGCAATTACATAAAGAAGCTAGAGTCTATGCTCTCTCCCTCACAAGCCAGTGTATTTGGCACTGAGAAGGCTGTCAACACAATTACTCACCTCAAACATCACCCACAACTACACAACACCTCCCAACTTATGCGGACATTCTCAACAAAAACAAACCCAAACAAAGGAGACTTCAGAGGCAAAAATACACGAGAACTCCATAACCCTCCACACCACATAACATGATTAGTCCACACACCAGTGTCTCGCAACCACTTAGGCCTAACCATAAACCCAACATATTAGTTAAAGGAGATTCCATTGTGAGACACACAGATGTGCCTCTCACTAGGCTGGATAAGGACAAAGTCACAGTTAGTTGTTTGTCGGGTGCAGCAACAGGTACTGTTATGACTTTGTCATAGTCCATGTTGGTGTTGAAGACTTGATATGTACCGCACTGGACTATATGAAGAGAGACATGATTGAGGTCACTGAATATGTGCCCCGGGCAGGTATGTCCCTAGCCTTAAGCAGCATTCTACTGTCGCCCAGAATGATGCCTCAATACAAACAGAAAATGATTGACTTTAACAATTGGCTTAGTTTCTGGTGTCATTCCAGGGGGATCCAGTGCCTGACAGCCTGGGGAGATATGATCGACAGAGCACGATGGTTTGCTACAGATGGTCTGCATCTGTCTCACTTGGGTTTCAGGCTTCTGGCAAAGGTCCTTGCCTCCCCCATAGTGCCTTTTTTAGGAAAAATCATGAGGTCGATACTACCAACATAAAAATTTCAACAAAACGCCAATTAAAGGTCATGCTGCTAAACGCTAGGAGTCTAAACATGAAACTGCGCTCATTGCAAGCATTCTTAACCCTGCAAGATGCCGACATTTTTGCAGCCACAGAAACCTAATTCAAAGCTGCGGAGAGCATCCCAGCCTTACCTGGTTACTCATCCTATCATACATTCAGATCTCAAAATCTGGGCAGCAAAGCCAAAGGAGGTGGAGATTCAATATATATTAAAGACATACACACCTCCAGGCTGGTTAAACAGTATGATGCACAGGAGACACTCCAGGTGCAGTTAACCATTGACAAGACCCCTATTCAAATTATAGTTAGCTACAGGCCCCCAAATTTGACTCAAGATGCCCACCCCACCTATCTGGACCTTTTCAAATCTATCAAGATTCAGCCTTTTACCCTGATCCTGGGTGACTTTAATTATCCAACCATAGACTGAAAAACTACTCATGCCAGAACACAAATGCCCAGAGATTCCTTGGTTTTATCAGTGCAAATGCCTTGGAACAGCTAGTTGATACCCCCACAAGAGGTGATAATATCTTGGACTTGGTATTAACCAACATGAGTAACCACTGCAGGACCTCTATGGTATCATCCTCCCTAGTAAGATCCAACCATAAAGAGGTCACTTTCAAAGTCACCAGCACCCCTGACCCCCCACAACTAGGGTCAAACAAAAAAACTTCTCCAAAGCTGATTACATCCTCCTGAGGGATGGTATAAACAGCTTCACAGCCCCCCCCCCCACTGTAGGAACTGGCACTAGTGTTCAAATCTACACCAAAGTACTATACAAGCATTTATATAGATGCATGGAATCGGGAATACCTGACAGGACAAAAATCAGCCTCCACAAGAAAGAGTAAACCTGTCTGGTGGACATCTGCAATAAATAAACTATATAACAAAAGGAAAAAAAATAATGTCCAGGACCAAGAAGGAGCAGGAGCCCAAATGGAAGCAATCTCTCCTTAGCCTGAACAAGCAAATGAGAGCACTAGCGAAATCCTCTAAAATCTTCTTCACATATGTCTGCAATCTCAAAGGAAGCACCTAGATCTGCTCAGAACTGGTGGTCAAGGATACCACATACACAAATGCTGTAGATATAACCAATCTACTGGCTGACAGATTCAGCAAAAATGTCTCCCCCCTGCCCCCCATCAGTAAATCAGGACATCCCCAGTACCTGCCCCCCACCCCTTATCTCTAGGGAACAGGTCATCACTGCCCTCTCAAAGGCAAAAAATACAGCCTCCATAGGACTCAAACATCCAAGGCTGCATCCTACATGAACTCAGGCCTGAACTTGCAGCATCATTAGACACTCCATTCAACCAAAGCCTGAGTACTGGCTTTGTCCCAACCGAGTGGAGGACAGCCACTGTCATCACTTTACACAAAGGTGGAGCGTCTACTGATCCAGGAAATTATAGACCCAACAGCCTAACTAGCCTGATCTGCAAAGCCACAGAATGGATTATCATATACCTCATTAACAGGGACACTGGCAACCTCCAAACACTCTACCCCACACAGTTTGGCTTTGTCAAGGGGAGGTCATGTCTGTTAAATCTGGTCGACTTCTTTGAGAGAGTCACCAAAGCCATGGACGAGGGGAAGACGGTGCACACCACTCAGGATATGCTTCTCTGAGGTGCAGGCCAAAACCAGTGGGCTATGGCTGACCAGGTTTGCAGATGACTGCAAGCTGGATGCAGTCATCAATTCCCCAAGTGACGTGGATGTCCTCCAAGAGGATCCCACCCAAAGAAATGACTGGTGCCGGAAATATGGCCTCAAGATGAATGCCAACAAATGCATCATCATCCCCTTTGGGGAGAGTGACATCCCCACATATTATCACATTAATAACAATGTCCTAAGTACACAATCAGTAGTGAGGGATTTGGGCACCCAGGTTGATAGCAACCTGACTTTTGACCACCATGCTGCTTCCGTTGTACGGAAAGCTTTCTACATGGCCCACCTCATAAGCAAGGGTATCTCATCCAGGGACAAGGAGGTCATAACATCCCTGTATTCTTCCTTTATAAGGCCAATTATTGAGTACAACATCTCCTTCGGCATGTAATTCGCAAAGCACATGCAGCAGCTGGAGAGACCACAGAGGTTCCTCACCAGAGGCCTCAAACATCTACCCATACACAGATAGGCTAAAAACCCTGTCCCTTTACTCAGTTTCATACAGACTCCTCATAGTTGACCTGTGTCTGGCATACAAAGCAATCGCAGACCCCGCCTTGATGGGATTGCTGCATATCCACAAGTCAAGCTCCACTCGAGCAACCCATACGTGTGACCTCAACCTTGTCTGTGATATCAATAGGACTTGTTGGCAGGACAGATTTGTGTCCCTGAGACTCCCCCATTTGCAGAATAGACTCCCTCTCCACATCAAGCAGCGCACATTATCCTTTTTTAAGCGTAACCTGGATAACTGAATGGGAAACAGAAAATACACCCCTGGGATTCCACCTGTGTTCCTGCTGGACAGGGGCTTTGGGTGCTGACTTGTCTAAACATGGGCTAAACTCTTGGCTAGGCTTATAAAGGCCTCAGTGCTAATAGCCTAGTAACCTCCTATGATCCTATGATCTTTCTAAAATACTTTTAAGGGAGATCTAGGATACAGGACACTACAAAGCTTAGAAAATGAGTTGAAGGCATATCTCTCAACCTCTTAGTTGAAAAAATCTGGACAAAGCCAAAAATAATGGGGTGACAAAGGTCCAAAAATAGGGACACATTTTAAATATTGCTCCTATAAACTTAGTAAGTTGACAGGATAACTGTTTTTTCACTAGCATGCACTTTCTGAAGGGTATGAAGTGTGAAACCCAAACATTATTTAGTGACTAATCCTCAATGATTTTCCAGAAAGCCTCAAAGTTTATAAGGAAAGGACCAAAATTATGAGGCAACAATTTGGAAATTCTGCAAAAATCTGGACAATGGAGAGGTACAGTTGAAGGTAACTATGATGATTAATGCTTGAGTTACTAAATGCAAATCCATTACAGAAGTAATACTGGGAAAAATGCTGCTTGTAGTATTTATAGTTGAAAGCAGAGTTGTTCTTCTAATGCTGTTACAGCTCTGAAAATTGCATTTCATTTCTTCTGGTTGCAGTGGTTTCAGAGTTTCAGCCTCCCTCTCACTCTTGTTTTTTTATAAAAAAAAAAAAAAAAACTTTTATTTACTGATTTGCTGTGGTGAATTCACTTCAAATGAAGCAGTCGTTGACCAACTAGCGTATATCAGTTAAGCTGACTTTGTGTTGCAGAGAGGCAAATCCCAGACTGCAACCTAGTAACGTGGGATTGTTTAGTTGCCTGGACTCTGGAAGACCCAATGAGGAAGACCTGGACTGAGGGGACCAATACTGATCCACCCAATGTGGGATATGAAAGCAGCCCAATCTACTGCATGTGTGATTCCCAGCAGATGCATCAGTCTTGGCATGCACTGTAATGGGTCATGACTTTCAGGCCCGCCAATCTGTGCATAAATAGAGTAGCTGAAATGGGCCCAATGTACAGGTGTGTGTGTGTGTGTGTGTGTGTGTGTGTGTGTGTGTGTGTGTGTGTGTGTGTGTGTGTGTGTGTGTGTGTGTGTAGAATAAGGGAAGCATTGTGGGAGTTTAGGGTGGAGACCAGTACATAGGGCAAAGAAAAAGCATCCATCATTAATGACTGTTGGGATGATGGCCCTGACATCAGTCAGTCAGTTCTCTTAAGTACCCAGCAATGTAAGTAACAGGCACAATGAAGCAAACTTACAATGGAGTATGGGATCCATAGGCTAAAGTATCATGAGGCTTAAATAGCTAAGATGGAGTGAAGAAGCATGATGGTCAGAGGGCAAAAGGGGAAAAACAAATTTTCATCTACCAGTAAAAGCTGCAGAAACACAAATTCTGAGATGCACAGTAAATACAAATTATAGTAACTATATTGTAGATGAAGACGGACAGGTGGAAGAAATGGGGTGATAAGCCATAATGTGTTGATAACTGTTAATGTTATGTAGAAGATGAGTTGAAACTATTTGTTTACTGTTTTGCTGTGTGGACTAGCTTAATCCCATTATGTCTATGATTTATTTTCAGAAGAGACAATGATGTGCTGTTTCTAAGCACTGGAGAACATTTGAGCAGTCCACCAAAGAAATGATCCTACTCTTATTGTTAAGTGCTGTGTGGCCCTTTAACATCCTTGTTAGCTTTCCATCAGGAAGACGTGGGACCTTGGTTAAACACCTCAGCTGAAAGATGACACCCCAAGAGTACAGCACCCCCTAATGCTGTAGTAGTATGGTATCACTACTATAACATAAATCCAGACACCTGGTGGGGGGATAGAACCCACAGCTCTCTGAACTCCCTAGCATTAAAGTCCAGTCTACATTGTGCTGAGCCAGTGATGCTGTATAAAAGTATAAGTGCAAATATTTCATGCTCAGGTCTGGGTGCCCTGACTGCAACATGTATAAAGTTGTATAGAGCGAGTTTTGCCCACTTGTATCAAGAATAAGACAAACTCAAAAGACAAGCCACCTTGGTGGAATCAAAATATCAATCGGTTATACAACAAAAGAAAAACAATCTTGCCCAAGCGTAGGAGGAACAAAGACATGCATACTAAAAGCCCTCTGATCAGGCTAAACAGGCAGCTAAGAGGGTTAATTAATACTTCAAAGGTTAAATTCGAAGAAAAATAGGTTCTCAGCAAATGAAAACAACAATTTTCTACAGTTTTTCTGTCTTTCTATTTTAAAACCACTATAAACTATATCCCTAAATGTGAACAAGTACCTTTTCATTCCTTATACCTCCTTATTCTCCCTTTGTCACTTACTTCCTTACTTCTATCAAATTATTTTCCCTGACTTTTTCTCTAAATACACCATAAGCCTGTGTTTCCCTCACTTCATACTGCAGTTCCTGTTTGTATTAGACTAACTTACCTTTAATTTCTCTACAAACTGTCTAAAATGTATCTATAAATATTAAATGATTGTCATATAACTTGTATCAGTTCTTAACCAATGTTTTTATGTTATGTTTAATTTGATATAATTATTTAAACTGCAGATGTTTTGTTTTTCTTTGTAAAAATTATTGTTCTTAAAATGTTTTGTAATAATTTGGAGCTTTTGGCCTCTGCTGAAAATGGGCTTCTATCCAGTTGGATTTTCCTGGTAGTCAATAACTAAATAAATAATGCAGATGTGTCCATAACCTAAAGGAAAATACACAACAATGTGCAGAACTTACTGTAAATGACCTCATCCACACTGAACTAGAGGCCATTGCCTACCTTTTGGCTGACAGGTTCAGCTTAAATGTCTCCCCCAGCCCCTGATAGTCCAAAGGAAATACTGCATACAACAATCCCCCCAATCATTTCTAGGGAACAGGTCATTAATGCACTTTCCATGGTGAAAAACACTGCATTGATGGGCCCTGGTAGCATCCCGGGATGTTTAACAAATAGCATAGAACATGGCCTCTCTGGTCCATTTGAAACATTTTTAACTGGAGCCTACAGTCGGCTTTTGTGCCCAAGGAATAGAAGATGGCTACAGTCATTCCTGTATGCAAAGAAAGTCCAACTACAGATCCAGATAACTACAGACCTATAAGTCTGACCAGCCTCTTATGTAAGGCCATGAAAACAATCATCAAGAACATGATAAACAAGGACATGATAAACAAGGACATGATAAACAAGGACATAGGTAACATGTAATCACTGGAGCTATCACAGTTCAACTTTGTTAAAGGAAGATCATGCCTATTAAATATGTTGGTCTTCTTTGAGGGGGTCACCAAAGCAATGGATGAGGGCAAGGCTATGCACACAGCTTACTTTGAGCTGGCCAAGGATTTTAATACACTGTCCCATTCAGGCATAACAGATCCACACACTAAATTAGGTATAAATCCTTAAATCAATTGTTGGATAGCCAACTGGTTTACTGATAGGACCCAAGAGGTCAAAACAGGTGAGGCCACATCCACCAAGAGGTCAGTCACTAGTGGAGTCCCCCAAGGCTCAGTACTGGGCCTGCATCTTTTTAGCATCTGTTTCTCTGAAGTGGAAGCAAACATTAAAGATTTATGGTTGACTAAGTTTGCAGATGATTGAAAGCTGGGGGTTATCATCGATTCCCCTGCAGACAATAGCATTCTTCTAGAGGGCCTATCTCTAGCAAATGGTGCCAAAGCCATGGTCTTAAACTCAATGCTAAGAAATGCATAATTCTACTCTTTTGGAAGTCAACCATTCTGGCTAATTACCATGTTGATAATACACCCATAGGAGTCGAGTCAGTGGGTAAGGATCTAGAGCACCATGTAGCCACTGTACCCTGCCCTTATCAGACCAAGCATAGAGTACTATGGTTCCTTCAGTATGTACCTGACCAGGCATATGCAGCAACTACATCAACCTCAGAGGTTCCTTACAAAAAGAATATAAGGCATAACAAATCTGCCTTACTCAGAGTGCACTAAATCCCTTTCCCTCTACTTAGTCACCTATAAATCGTTGAAGGGTGATCTATGCCTGGCTTACAAGGCATCTGCAAACCTTCTACATATTAATAAGTCAAAGAGTACCAGAAATACAAGGTCTAGGGAACTGAAATTTGTCTGTAATTTAACCAGAACATGCTGGAGAGACAGATGTATATCCCAGAGACTGCCCTCCTATGGAACAGACATCCTATCCACATGAAGCTAGACTTATCTGTTACCCAATTTAAGCACAACCTAGACCAGTGAATGGGAAATAGAAAATTTACACCAGGCCTGGCACCCATGTCCCTTAAGGACAGAGGTATCTTATAAATGCCTGGCCCTCAATGTCCTATTTGGATACAGGGCATCATTATTCTTTAGAGAAAACGTGGCTAGGCTTAGAAAGGCCCTCTAGGACATTAGCCTAGTAACACTCTGTAAATCAGGCCTTTTATAGTTTATACTGATACATCAGAGATAGGCATAAAGCAGTACTATGACAGAGCATTTATAGAGAAGGGCAACCTATATCTTCTCTGAGTCATAAATAAAGTAAGGCAGAAACCAAGTATTGTCCTTTAGAGGGGTAATGCTTAGCAACCAGGTGGGTGTTTTCCTCACTAAAATATTATGTTCTTGGCTTTGAGTTCAGATTGA
This sequence comes from Protopterus annectens, assembly GCF_019279795.1. Lineage (NCBI taxonomy): Eukaryota > Metazoa > Chordata > Ceratodontiformes > Protopteridae > Protopterus > Protopterus annectens. Next base: position 868,739,788 of record NC_056728.1, on the reverse strand, counting down.
CACACTATACCCATCGCCCAATGTGGTTAAGGCAACATCAAGACAGAAACACAAGGCTGTGTAGGCTGATACTCTCTCTTTACAGCTATTCATATCCAAAGTACACCACACACCAGGCCCAATACACCACAGTGAGATGTTCTGTACAATGCTCACAGCTCATCTGGTGAGCCTGAAACTAAGGATTTCAAGCTGGTGGGGATTTGTGATGTAAAAACGCTGTTGTAAACATTGTAAACAAAGCCTTTGTGCTGAATTTTTGTAAGCAAAAATGTTTAAATAAAGAAAGGCTGGAACATTGTTTGTATTAATTACAGTAGGTTCTTTCACTTTTGTTTGTTAAGGAAACCAATCACTGTTGTATAAAAAGGAAGTCTGAAGTCAGACACCTGGAAGAAGATATGAGAAGGGACCTTGACATCTTTCCTGCCCAAGGAAAACCAGAAGAAAGAGAGCTGTGAGAAGCTCAGGCATACATGCAAAGAAAGGCTGTATTCCTGCTGTATAGAGTTATGCTAAAGGTGCATTTGGTTCAAAATGAATATTTGGGAAGAACTTGCATATGTTTTCTATTACTCTTTAATAAAATTGCATTATTTTATAGACTGTCAGTCTCTGCTGCATTTTGTATTCCCCAATATGTGCATGTCTGCATGTGTGTTCCTTTGTGTATATGTATGGTCACTATATATTCCTTTATCTATAGACTATATAAATATATATATATATATATATATATATATATATATATATATATATATAGATATATTTAGATATAAATATACGTGTGTGTGTGTGTGTGTGTGTGTGTGTGTGTGTGTGTGTGTGTGTGTGTGTGTGTGTGAGAGAGAGAGAGAGTATAGACTGAGATATGCATATATAAGCATTAGTTGAAGGACATAAATGCAGACATATGGTTGTATACATGGGTGCATTTACATAGGTACATGATTCTGTCTACAACAGTACAAACTCTCACAAGACAACACAAGCTTATATGTGTGTGAAGTGCAACTATATTACTGCACAGATCTACAAAGACCAGTCATGCACATCTGTATACTGTATAGCATCATGTCATGCATCTGCCTAGTCCACAAACTAGACTGATGTAGTATGCTTCTTTTATTTGTTTAGTGCCACCAGCCAGTATCATATACCATATAGGTACACAGAGTTTCCAAATGTATACAGCAATAGATTCACACACACACACACACACACACACACACACACACACACACACATATATATATATATATATATATATATATATATATATATATGTGTGTGTGTGTGTGTGTGTGTGTGTGTGTGTGTGTGTGTGTTCTGATGCAGCTGTATAGTACGGCATATACAGAGTGACACCGATGACAAGGTACAGCAGTTGAGGACTACACAAGACATTGCATATGTGCAGTACTTACTAGAAGATGTGCGTTTAACTGTAGCATAAGTTACTGGGATGTAGATAGCCTGCATTGTACAGTAGACTCCCTCTTATCCGGCCTCCCTTTAACCAGCCTCCTCTTTAACCAGCCATCACATTTCTGCCATAGCCCTAGAAACAAACAACAGAGAAGAATAACATGTCTGCCTTCTCCAGGCTAAATAATGACAGATATTTGCATTTTAGACTTCATATTCTTTAGAAAAATGCATACTAACACAAATCCTGTTATTCTAGCTGATTTATAACCTATAAATGCTATTCTGTATGCTTTTTCTGATTCACCAGCCATTTGTTTATCCAGTCTAGGGTCTGGTCCCAGCAAGACCGGATAAGAGGGAGTCTACTGTACTTACAATGTCACATATGTATAGCATTACAGACAGGTAACTCAAAGAGTTGAGGCACTTTTTAGCAGACATTTTATATACACTGACTAGATATGTATGGTACATGGCAAGGCATGACCTTCAGCATGATACAGACTGAGGATATAACATATCATATCATACATGCAACTGAAAACAAAACATTATATGTAACTTTGCAGGGATGGGACATGATAGAATAGTATACCTAATCTTCTAAATCAATAGGGAGGAGAAGAAAGTCTGAGAGAGGAGGTGAAGATAGAAGGAAGACAGTGCATAACAGCAGACATCTGGTGGTATGCTGGGTACTCTATACTCATTAGCATGAAGAATCGGTTAAGAGATAAATAGAGAAAGAAGAACTTTATAAGGGTGGAGACAATTCCATGGTTAATGCAGGGAAAGTTGGCAGGGTGCATGAATAAGCAGCAGTGAAAGAAAGGGAATGGAATGCCTGTATGGAATGCTCAATGTGGGTTTCATAGCCAAGGTACAACATTATGATCCACATTGCTACCACTAATTTATATTTGACAGTCAGGGACTTCGGTCTCATTATCTGTAATGCTGATCACTGAATTATATGAAATGGATGATTGGCCCTAACAATGTATGGTAAAAATGCCTACATTAACTGCACATACTGTAAATAATATCACTTTCATTAATAATTGTAAATACCATACAAATGTATTGTCTTTATTCTGTTATGGTACTGTGTACAAGTCTGTGTATTCTTTAGTCGTCAAATATTTTCTATTTGTGTCTTACACCATGGTGCCTGAGTTGTGACTGAAAAGGTCATTTGACCAGTCTACTTACTCAGTTATCAAACTGAAATAACAAATGTGCACTAATGCCTTGGGTTATGACCAACACCTGCAACACTCAAAATAAGCATCACACTGAACAGTGCAGAGCAGAGTTATAATGACTGCCTTCCTAGGATTCCATGCACTTTGTTTTCAGTCTAGTGCCTTATGTGCTATCATGAACAGTGGCTGAAATGTGGCAAAGGTAATTTAATGGACAAAAACACACACACACAAACACACGCGCACACACACACACACACACACACACTCACACACACACACACACACACACACACACACACACACACACACACACACACACACACACACACACACACACACACACACACACGCACAGTCACATGCAAAAAATGATTCCCAGGAGGGCCTAATAATACTTTTCTAAAGTCATGTACCAGTGCTGCTTCTCATGTATTTATGGGAATGAACTGCCACCAGTTAGACTAAAGTAGCACACCAAGAAAAAAATTACATTTTACTTTTAAAATAGGTCAACTCTAATATATTATTTTGGAAGCATGGCTAAACAGCCACTATTGGAAAGATGTCCAGACTCCAAACCAGTTACAAGTGGTGTCCCACAAGGCTCAGTCCTGGGACCTCTCTTGTTCGGTATATATTTCTCGGAGGTACAAGCCAAAACGGAAGGACTGTGGCTGACCAAGTTCGCAGATGACTGCAAACTGGGTGCTATAATCGATTCTCCAGCCGACACAAGCATCCTCCAAAAGGGCCTCATAGAAACAGACAACTGGTGCCAGAGCCATGGCCTGAAGCTAAATGCCAAAAAGTGTATAGTCATCCCCTTTGGCAAAAACAAAGTGCCCACAAATTACCACATAGGTGGTAATCCATTAAGTACAGAAGAAGTAATTAGGGACCTGGGGACCCAAGTTGATAGCAATCTCTCATTTGACAACCACGTGGCCAAAGTGGTTAGAAAAACATTTTATATAGCCCACCTAATCATGAAGGGATTCACATCTAGATCAGGGGAGGTCATCGTGCCTCTTTACTCATCCCTCATCAGGCCCATAATTGCGTACAATGCCCCTTTTGGGATGTACCTTACCAGACACCTGCAGCAACTGGAAAGACCCCAAAAGTACCTCACCAAGAGGATCAAAGGGCTCAAACAGATGCCATATGCTGCCCGGTTAAAGAAACTCAAGCTCTACTCAGTGACATACCGCCTGTTCAGAGGCAATCTGTGCCTGACGTATAAAGCCATGTCCAACCCAGAATTAATGGACATGCTGCACCTCAGAAAATTCAAATCCCATCGAGCTACGCGTTCGAGAGACTTGAACCTCAGCACTGAAATAAATAGGACATGCTGGAGGGACAGATTCATAACCCAGAGGCTCCCTTCACTCTGGAATAAAATCCCAGTCCAGGTTAGGCAGAGTCCCTCATTGACTCTCTTCAAGAGGAATCTTGATGAGTGGATAGGAGATCATAGGTTTCCCCGGGTATCACTTCTGTGTCACTGTAAGACAGAGGCACAGTATACTAACCTCGAAAAAGGGCATAGCAAAATAAATTTAAAATGGGTGGCGAAAGCCAAACACATTCTGGCTAGGCTTATAAATGCCCTAGGGCAGATAGCCTAGTATGAACCTATGAACCTATGAACCTATTGGAAAGATGGAAGTTAGCAGTTAGTAATTCACTGGGGCTAGAGTTTATCCTTATACCCTAATAAATAAACCTCTAGCTACAAGGTTTTAAAATCAAAGAATAAAATTATTTACTTGAAATAAATACAATTAGACAATGTACTTTACACTATTAAATAGATATGAAATTATTTCTGTATTTATTTATTTACACTTTGTTGACAGGGTAAGCACCAGTAGGCCAATGGCTTTTTTTCAGGGGATGCCCAGGGTAGCATTTAGATTAACTGTTAGAAATTTGGCTAGTATACCAGGGAACTTCAACTACATTTTTCAGTAAGTGCCGTGGAATCTTTTACCTTCACCTGAGCTACCACCAACTCCACTAGATTGGGTGTCAGTTTAATGTTTCTTCAGAAGGACAGTGTACAGGAGTAAAAATATCTGCCTGAGGAAATATAAACAAAAGTTTTAAATGGATAGATGGAATTTAGAAAACTGATGTCTATGGCTATTTTAGTCCTTTTACTAATGACTAACTAAAATATTTACTTAATCTATTCTCTTTCAAGACAATGTTACATTTGAAGAAGGATCACATACAACAATTTCCAGATATGAGCTCTCATTCCAAAAATGTCTCTTGTGTGCTCTTCAGAAGTCAAACACTAACTGCTGCTCTACAGTTGCACTCTGAACTTAAAAGATTCCCAGGTTCTGTATTGTTTGTCTGATTCAGAAGTCACATTTAAGATTCTTGTTTCCATGCTCACTTAGCTCTGGAAGATGTTAACATCTATTAATGGCAATAGTCTTTTAAAGGCAGAGGCAAGCTTAGAGAAAGAAAATAACATAGCTCTGCATGTGTGTCAGTTTAAAATCAGTTTCAATCTTTGATGCACAATATACTATTATATAGAAGAATAATCACATGGTCTGCACGCTTTGTACATTTCTTACAGATCTGCTGCATGTTTCATTGGAAAGAAAATGACATTTTGTACCTATTTTATTTTCATCTTTTGAAATATAGACAACTTGTTTTAGCTCAGTACAGCTTCCCTACTGTGGCTATAAATTACCTGACAGACAGAAGGATCAGGTAAACTAGCAACACTGAGACCTTTCTGGAAATGCTATTAGTGGCAAGCAGCAGCAGCACAGAAAATAAATACAGGGTTAACGATTATAATGACTGGCTGAAGAAATGGGAAGTACTACAGGAATCTGAAGTAATACTAGAATGGGAAACTAGACATCTGTGCTAGACATTGCATGCCTATTAGTCATAAGGGGAAATCTAAACTGAAGGAAGGATTGGATCAATACATCGTTACTAAGCTACCTTTATATTAAATTTGTAGTAGGAGGGATCGGAACAAAAGACACTAAATTAAAAAAGCACAAAGAAATATAATGGATGGTAGGGAATGAATATCTGTATAGGGCAATGTAAGGTAACTAACTGAAGGAAGGTTGTACAGGAGGAAGGCAGGAGGTCAGGAATAATGCTGTGTAATGCTCACAGCACAGGGAATAAAATCAGCAAGGTGAAGGAATATTGTAAAAGAAGTGGCAGAGACAGTAGGAAAGAAAAAAAGAAAAAAAATCAATATATTTATCAGAAGAAGATAAATGAATTAGGTGGATGGATGATTAGGAAAATGGGAAAGACATGGCAAAATGATCATGCTCGCAGTATAGACAGGGAGATGAAAGCGGAATACTGTTGGATAGACTCTATCAACAGGCCACCAGATATAGAATATTATAATGGTGCATAACCCATGGAAAGAACACAAAGTGGCGCAGCAGGGGAAAAAGTAGAAGTGATTGGGTCCAGTACTTGTTAGTCACAACTGGGAGAAACCAATCCCACGTAAAAGAATATGCGACTGTAAAAGTATTATATCAGGCAGGTTATGAATAGGGTAATAAGGAGGCTACTACAAATACAAAATTCTGAAAATAGTGCTGAGGAGATCATTTTACATTACCAAAACAGAACTACCAGAGGCATTAGGGAGTGATGGCCTTGGTATTGTTCACAATATCAAGCAAAAATAAGAGAGGATGGCCCAAATAGAGGTACATGACTACAGGATGATGGAGTCTAAAATGGTGGGGACATACTGAGAGAGACAGAAAGAGAGAGAGAGATCTTAGATAACTAGAATAATAGCTCTGGAGTGGAAGAAATTTGGTGGAGGATACAATAAGTTATATCAAAAAAGATGGAAATGGGATTAAGAAGGAAAAAACTGCAAGCAAAGGGGGATCTGTGTGGCTAAAGAAGGAAATTAAGAAAGTATTGAGGAGCAACATTGTCACTTATAAGCCATGGAAAATGAATACAGACACCATGGCAGATTATGAAGAGGGTGAAAAAAGTGCAATTGTGGAGGTTAGAAAGGAAAAGGCAGAGATGGAACAAGAGACTGCAAAAAAATATCTTTTTAGATACAGGGGAAGAAGGATTGTAGATAAGGACTGAAGTGGTTGAATTAGTTATGGCTGGAAAGAAGTAAAAAGTGGAAATGGAGTAGACAGATGTTAGTTTTTATGGAAGTGGATGGCAAGTTGAACATGGGTATGAAATTACAAAGAATAATTTTGTGCACATGGAGAAGTAACTTGAAATAGAAAATAAAAGGGCTGATGGTGGACCTCTGAGTGTTCTAAAAGACAGGCTGTCACGGAACTGGAAAGTAAGCTACACCACTAGTCATAGTAGAGATGCCTGATGACTGGAGAAAGGTGACTGCAGTGACAGGAAGCGAGGGCTGATCTGGAAACAATGAGCTGGTTACTCGAAGGTTGATAGGACAGTGGACATGAGTTTGAAAGGGAGACAAGAAATTCTTAGAAGAAAATTACCTGAGGTACTACAACTAATATGAATTTACAAGCAGGTATTCCTTCAAAAACAAACCTCATACAATATCATATCATATCATTACAAGCAAGAGAAAGGCTCAGATGTATCATATAAGGCCACTATTTCCACTAGATATACTTTTTGTTCCCCCATTTAACTGTAGTACCTTCTTTTAAAGTCTATCAAGGCTTCTGCTTTTTATCCTAGGTGGCACAGAGTTCTAGGTACATAATGTCTGAGGTGAAGATAAATTATTGGGTAAACTTCTGTCCTGCAAGGCAGAGATGTTTCTCTTATAGGTTTACTTTTGAAATGTTTGTCTTAAATTTTAAAATGTGAAGTAGGCTAATATCTAATAGGACATTACAACTCAAAACCAAGTTATGTCTTTCTCCCATATCTTAATGAGAAAAATTCCAGAGCTCAAGATCGCAATACTGTCTATGACTGGAATGCCATTGAGATTAATAATTGAAAACCAATGCCTGTTTTACTTCTACATTTCACTAAGATTTTGGTCTTAGTTTCACACAGAAGGTTATTGACATGACTTACAGCAGTGAGGTATAAGGGCCTCAAATGGTGCAGGGCAGAAAACTGTTTATCAAATAAAAACACAAAAGTGTAGTATCGGGCAAGTAATGCTGTTATTGTACTGTAGGGGCGCTCTGGGGAATTAGCAACATGTAGTGTTGGTTCTGTATTTCTCTGGTAACTTGTTGTTTCCGGTGGATGTATGGCGATGGCGAAGTTGTGAACAGGTAGCATGGGTGTGCACCTGGAGGCTCTTAATAAAGAAAGGCCTTACAACTCCAGAACCATGTGGTCTCCTTATTTCCCAGGATATAACATATTGGCGACGAGGATGGGATGCCTCCGAGTCCGCTGCGAGTGAAAACGGCGGGGTGCAGTTAATGTCGGACGACGAAGAGACTGGGCCTGCCGGAGTTATGTCTGGTTCCATGTTGGGGTCGCTGGCTGCATACGACTGCCTGACCCAGACCTGGGAGGAGTATTGTGAAGTGTTGGAACATTTTTTTGAAGCAAACCAGATAATGGATGCGGGCCGGAAGCGAGCCATATTGCTGAGCTCGGTGGGCAGCAAGACATACAGTCTGATGAGGAACTTATTGAGTCCTGATAAACCGGGGGATAAATCATTCACGGAGTTGACGAGCTTGCTTCAGTCACATTATAACCCGAAGCCGAGTGCAATAGTCCAAAGGTTCAAGTTAAATTCAAGGACTAGAATGGCAAATGAAACGGTAACGGAGTATGTCGCAGTGCTAAGGGAACTGGCGCAACACTGTAATTATGGGGACAGACGGACAGAAATGCTACGAGATAGGCTCGTATGTGGCATTGCAGATGACCGCATACAACGCAGATTGTTAGCGGAGCCTGAGTTGTCGTTTGAAAAGGCCTTGAAGTTGGCACAGGCCATAGAGACGGCGAATAAAGACATTCGTGATTTACAACCAAGAACCATCGAAGGGGTGGGGAGCAGGAGTGCTACCCCACTGCCAGTGCATAAAGTGGTCGGGGAGCATAAATCACAAGGGAAGTCTGGTCAGTATGCCTGTTACAGGTGTGGCGGAGAACATCTGTCAAGGAACTGTCGTTTAAATGAAAAATGTCATGCTTGCGGAAAAAAGGGCCATGTGAAGAAAATGTGCCGATCAACGCCCTCTAGGGACCAGCCGAGAAAGGGGGAGGAAAAGAGCAGTATGATGGACAGAAAGGGAAACCGGAAAATAAAACGGCAGTATGCACACCACATGCGTGAAGGTACAAATCAACACACCAGGGAAGAAGAGGAAGTGTTTACTATGTTTAACATGAAAGAGGCAAGGTGGGAAAGAGTCGATCCCATCACAACCCAGTGGGACTTAAATGGGAAAATGGTGCAGTTTGAAGTGGATACGGGATGTAGTGTGACAGTTCTATCCAAGGCTGAGTATGGAAAGTTATGGCTAAAAGAAGCTCAGGAGCTGCGGGACTGTTCAGTGACTTTGAAAACATATACCGGTGAAACAGTTCCCACACTGGGGATGGCCAAAGTAACTGTAAAATATAAAGATAAAGTCAAACAGTTGCCAGTCATGGTGGTAGCAGGTAAGGGACCAAACCTGTTAGGCCGGGCGTGGCTAAAGGAGCTGGAAATGGGTTGTCTACGGCTCCATAAAGTAGAACAGCAGGGGCTGGCCTTGCAAGATGTGTTGGAGAACAACGAAGAAGTGTTCAAAGAGGAACTGGGGACCTGGAGGGGTCCACCAGCAAAGATACACATTAAAGAAAACGCAACGCCAAGATTTTACAAACCCCGACCCGTACCATACGCAATGAAGAAGAAAGTGGAGATTGAGTTGGAGCGACTCACCAAGTAAGGTATAATTGAACCAGTGAAGTTTTCGGAATGGGCGGCACCAATTGTTCCAGTATTAAAGCCAGATAATACGGTACGCATATGTGGTGATTACAAGCTAACAGTGAACCAAGTTTTGAAACTGGAGCAGTATCCATTACCCAAGGTGGAGGATGTATTTGAAAAGCTGTCGGGAGGTGAAAAGTTTAGTAAACTGGACCTCAGTCAGGCATATCAACAAGTAGTTCTGGAAGAAGGGTCAAAGGCATATGTCACCCTTAACACACACAAAGGACTGTTCCAAGTCAATCGTTTATCTTTTGGTGTTTCCTCTAGTCCAGCTATTTTCCAGAGAATAATGGAGGGACTGGTGGCAGGAATTCCGAAGGTGGCTGTGTATCTGGATGACATCCTGTTGACGGGGAGGAACAATTGCGAGCATCTGGAGACTCTGAACGAGGTGCTAAGTCGACTGCGAGAGGCTGGTTTACGGGTGAAGAGGAGTAAATGTGCTTTCATGGCAAAGAAGCAGAGTTCCTGGGTTACAAGGTGGATGCCTCGGGCCTACACCCCCTGCCCGACAAGGTAAAAGCCATCCAAGAGGCACCTGCACCCACAAATGTTACAGAGCTGAAGGCCTATTTAGGCTTACTCAACTATTATAACAGGTTCCTACCAAATCTGTCAACGCTGTTAGCTCCTTTACATAAACTGTTAAGGAAGGAGACCCTGTGGATGTGGCAGGAGGAACAAGACAAAGCGTTTGAGCAGTCCAAGGAACTAATGCAGTCTTCAGAGGTTTTGGTGCACTACGATAGTCACAAGGACTTAATTTTGTCATGTGATGCCTCACCTTA